>NW_008690383.1:0-48661 GCF_000695815.1 Acanthisitta chloris | reverse complement strand
CCAAATCATCAATAAAGATATTACAGAGCACTGGGCTCAGCCCTGACCCCTGGGGAACACCACTAGTGACCAGTCGCCAAGTGGATGTGGCTGCAGCTTTTCCAGGAGTATGCCATGGGAGACAGTATCAAAGGCTTTGCACAAGTCCAGGTAGACTACATCCACAGCCTTCCCCTCATCCACCGGGTGGGTCACCTGACCATAAAAGAAGACCAGGTTGGTCAGACATGACCTGCCTTTCCTAAACCCATGCTGGCTGGGTCTGATCCCTTGTCCATCCTGTAGGTGCACTTAGGATGAACATCCCTAAAGGAAGGGACTGATCTCAACAACCTTTTGTCACAAGTCACAACTTCCTGGCACAGACTATTGCAACAGTATCAGATCCACAGAGGGCATCAAGTTTATTACACCTTTTTGATACATCTCCCCTGCTCTCACCACCTGTTTGGCTAAGCACTAAGGTGAGTGTGAATCACCAACTTGTCGCAATTGCTGATCACAGTTAATGAGCTACGAAGAAAGGAACTTGCAACAAGTCTGTTTGCTGAACACGGCACCTTGCTCATGACCTAGGCCAGCTCTGAAGGGTTCAGACTGAGAACACAATTACAGGGTATTGAAAATTGCCCTGCAAGTTGTTTAGTGGAAGCACATTTATATGATTTGGGTGCAGCCTTGCCAGCTGATCTCTAAATGTTGATCATGCCACACAAACTTTTAGAGTTTCATAAATGTTAATTCTGACACTGCACTTAATATTTTGCAAAAATCTCAGAAAACAGGACATGCTGTAAAGAGCAAGGAGGACTTCAAGCTGAGCAATGAACAAGCTCATTCCAAGTACACCCTCCCTGTAAATGCCTTAGGAATTCACCCTGCTCCAGCCATAGAATCCACGGCTGGTATGTCTGCTAAATAATTCAAGTAACTAACAAACCAAAGGTTATTCTTTTTCTTTAATTGGTGCTGGTTAGGGCCAACTTATGTCCTATAAGAAAGCAAATAAGTGCATGACAGACAATGCTTAAGGAACATACATCCCACTTATTTTCTCTATGACCTATTCCTGTATAGAGGCTTTGCATCATCTTTTCAGTGTATGAGTTAGCTAAGAAATCCCCCCACATCTCTGTAGCAGCCTAGGCAGCAAGGCCGGCATGGTATCAATGACACATACTAAAGCTCCTATCTCCCAGTTGTCCTTGAGGTGCAGCAGAGAACTTATATCACTGCAAGAAAACAGGAAGGGATATCTTCAAGTCTCATCTCCATTCCAGGTTGGGAATACATACAGACCTCTGTGCTGGAATGTGATTCCACACCCCACATAATGGGCACAGATCTGTATGGAGGTGCATGATGCAGAACTAACTCCTTGGCCAATTCTCTCACCATGACATCAGCAAGGGCATCAACTGCAACAGTGTTTGATCACAAGTCTATACACTGATGTACTACAGCAATAGCAACCACTTCTCCTGGGCAGACTAGAGAATTCAGACCTTACTTGAATACCTGGAAAAGGCAGCAGTGCCTGAAGTGTCTGACTGGCACTCCATGCAAAGTGACATGCCATAGCTCAGTAAGCTCATGGCTCAACAAGGAGCTGTGTTCACCCAAGATCAAATGAAGCTGTGGCTTGTAAAAACACCCAGTTATCACATCCCTAACTGCAGTGTTCTCAAAAGTACATCAGCAGGCATGTCATCCTGGGTGATGCTTTGTGAACAGGAGAATCGTGATTTGCCTGCCTGTAAACACAAAGCACTGGTTTGTTTTCCCCATCCCCACATGTCCCCAGTGACAGCCCTCACAAACAACTCACACCAGGTTTCAGGCCAGCTCAGCTGTGTGTGTTCTGTGCCCTGTCTCCTTCCTTGAGGCACTGTTCGGCTGAAATCAAGTAAATCTACCCTAAACAAGGATTACTTCAGCTCCAGTGCTTGCACAACCCTAGCTTTGCCTCTCCCATTTTCCCAATAGAACTCTTCCTTTGCTGCAGTCCTGTGGAGCACTGGCTGCCATCTCTCCTCTGACTCCCCTTCTCTGGTCTTGCAGTTAAAGGCATCCATCCTTGCTTGTCATCCCCATCCAGCAATAGGAAACAGAACACAGGGTCCATCCGGTGTGGTGTGATGGCTTTCCTTACTTCTCTAGCACATCATTTCCCTAGTCTCAGTGAAAGGGACAAACGTCAAAGAGAGAGTCTCAGGCTGCCCCTTTGACACTCCATTTCCTCCTGCCTCAGCACTGATATTTATGTATGACAATATTGCCTCAAACATTCCCACTCTCAGAGAACATTCCATATTTTGGCCACTGGCAACTGCTGTTAGGTCATTACAATCCACAAATTTTAGTTGTTTCGCATTGCTAAGGGTAAATTAGCAGTTAAGACTCCACAGCCCCTCTCACAAAGGGTGGACTGTGCTGGTTGCTCGACTGCTCTGACTTCCATCAGCAACTCGGCAGCAGTGCTTACGTTTCCGAGATCTCTCTTGCTGATACACAAGAAGCAGTCACAGATTTGCATAATGTATTCCATCAAGTTCAACGGGATACAATAGTCTAACAGAATACAATGTGTGGTGGTAATAGAGGACACAAAAGAGCCACATACCGCTCAGAGGAACAATTCCAATTATTTTGGTAGCTAAAAAAGAGAATTGTGTATGTCTTTCCAGGTGATGGCTGTATAAAGCTAAGAATATGAGGGACAGTTTCATTTGGTAATAAATATTAGGTAGCCATGTAGCATCTGAATATCATTTGCATCCCAAATCCTTGTGAAGGTCAGGTTAATGCAAGGGATATTTGTTGTCCCAGAGTTGCTTTTGTTCCTTTGCAGCTGGTGGTGATGTGCCCTGTGCTACCTTCACCCACTGCAACACCACCCTGACTCACAAATCCCATTCTTCTCTTCTTGTGAACAGCTTGCACCATCACTGCTTAAGTCACAGAATCACTTGCAGCTTGAGTCACTGCACTGTTAGTTTGTTTTCAATAAAATTGTATTTAATTCAAAGGAGATCAAAGCAAATCAAGAGGTAAACGATGTATTTCCTGTACTGTAATCTCACCAGATAAACATACCCAGAAACTCGGTTTTCCATGCAAAGTGCATTCCTTAGGGAGTTGGACACAGCCACAACTCATGTTCCCTATTGACTCTTAGCATCTCTGAGTCTATTTAACTTAATTCTTACTCTAATTTTAATTTCTTCCTGTACTCACTTGCCATTCAGGAGGGAGAAAAGGTACAGTATAATCCCCCATAAAGCTAAAAAACTCATACAACAACAAATTACATTTGTTGCTCAAACACATCTTAGATTGACATAACCTCAAATCACAAGAGAAAACTCATCCATGTCCTATTTCAGTGGTAAACTTCAGCTGCAGTTAAAAATATAGCACTTAATTTATACTTGGAATTTCTGACAAGATGACAAGGTAAATTACTACAATATCTCTTGTTTTGTCTGGAGAATCCACATTGGGATACAGTTACTGTACTTTGATGCTAAGTGTTTGGAAGATGCTCATCATTTTAAGGCAGATGAACCTGTTTAGAGTTTCTGTTCAGTGTACAAACTTTGGAACAGAAAGTCACAGGTAGTTAATGCAGACAATAATCTTAAACTCTGTATATTTAATAACTTGACTTGTTATTGGATTAGCTGGGATTTGGAGTTGCACAGCACACAGGTCTGTAGGGAACAGTACTAGAAGCCGCAGGCAGAAGAGTCATATGCACAATCATTAAGTGTCACCCATTACACATTGGGACACACCCTATAAAGAAGATTTTTCCTTAGCCAAACCTTGTGAAATCTAATCCTACCTCAGAAGCAATGACACATCCTTGTGACAGGCTCACTCAGTAATTGCCTTTTTGTTTCTCCATTTCGAAGAGAAAGCTTTTGGTGCTGGGTTTCTGATAATGTTTGTACCAATTTATCAGTAAGAAATGGAACAACACTGATAATAACAGGGAGATAGTGGGGGGTTTCTTCTACTTGTTGACATTCTGAAGGGTTTTTTTGTGAAATCCCTCATTTTCTTGCAACCAACTTCCTTATGCTAACAAGATACTGCCACAGAGCAGTTAAAGGAATATTAGTATTACAAAGATGAACAATAGAGTAGTGAAATTAATTTTGCTCCCTTGTTTGCATACAGTACAGACTGCATTTACAGGCAGAAACTGATTCCAGAGGTCCTCCATTCCAGAAACAATCTGTGCCACAATCACCTCTGCCTGCTAGGGGATTAAATTGCAGGAACAGGTTTCTTCACAATTGCAGGCCTGGGCTGTGTTGTGCACAGGACACAGGCTTGGCAGAATTTAGCTTCCAGACTCTACAAGTCTCTACTTACATACTTTTACATACATGATGTAAAAATCTGACAGGTTTCTGAGATAGTTTTATATATTTTCAATAAACGATTTCCACTATTAAAGGCCAAATTGCTACTTTCCAGAATAGAAATAGTAAAGCTTTACTGATCTTTAATATTTTATTCTTGAACATTGGCAAAGTAGTTTATTTGTCCTGATCTCCCTTTTCAAGTGGCCTACGTATCACACTCAAAATCATATCATCATTAGCCAGAGGCATGCAAAAAAAGCGCAGAAAATTCCAGTTTAAGCTGCTGAAGAGAGGAAATACTGTAAGGTGCTACAAGGCAGGACTCTAGGATGCAGAGCAATTATGACAATAGATGGCACTATCACGTTTTGCTGTAATTAGCACTTATGATCTATGCATATTTATGATAACACTATTCAGACCCAGATTTTTAATACACTTAGCATTTTTCTTGCTACACATAAGAACTGCACCATCCTTGATAAAGGATTACAGAGTTTACTTAAAGATAGATTAAAAGAAGAAAGCAATTTTATGAAAGAAAACCAGTTTTTTTAAACCAATCTTGTACTGAACAGCATAAACTAAAAGCAGATAGAAAAAAACAGTGTTTTCAACAGCAGAGCACAGGGATGGCAAAATAGATAGTCAAAACATTTAACATTTGGCAGATACTGAACTGAAAAGGAGCTTAAGTTACAGCATTCACCTAAGTTATTAAACAGCCCTCCTGGCACCAGCCCAAACCGAAGAAAGGAACTACCTGACATGAAGTTGGAAGGCTTTGCCTCTCCTCATTAGAGACTCACATTTCCTGTTCTACTGAAAGCAGCACCCAAAAGTGCATTCCTCTGTGCTCAACTTAGAGATAGGAGTTGGCAGCACTTTGGAGAACATATCTAAAAATATAAGTCTAACTGACACATTAAACGAGTGCGGAAGAACTGCAAGTTGCAAAAGTTATTTTGGGAAATAAATTGCTAAGCATCAGAGAGCACTGCCCAGCGGTAGAACAGAACAGGAGACCCAGTACTTGCAACAGGTTTGCAGTGGGGATCATCACACAGTGCCAGAGATGCCATGTCTGATTTCAGACCAGACTCTCAGAATTAATCAAGATCACCAAAATACCCGAAATCACACTTAATTTTCCATTGATCCTTTACAAAAAGGACTTGCATTCCCTCATTGCCTAAAAGGCCACCAGCCTGATACTAGCTGGTTTTACCCGATACTGTTTCAGAGAATAATTTCTTGTATTTCTCCTGCTCATGTGTTTTTAACTATACCTGATGCATCCTGTCACTGGGGCTGTTTTTCCCAGAAATAGGATTGTGTTAGTTTGGATTTGAAAAACCACATTTCATCAGAATATAAGCACCTTCAAGAATTTCTTCCGAAGTTATTTTCACAAATGCACCATACACTTCTACATGCCAATCTACATTTCGAAGTGTACAGTGCTCTAGCATTGCCCATTTGATCTCCAGAGAAATGCTGCATTTCATGAACTAGTTGGCAAGTCTGGATGTAGACCATACCCACAACACAAATGCGCTTTGAATCCAATGATGAGATATCATACCATGAATTAAATAATGCTCATTGCAGAAAGTCTCAGCTTCAGAGACCCTTTTCTGCACAATCCATAGGGAAGCGCCTGTAACTGCTCTTTCAATCAGTTCAGTATTGCTTTATAAGTAAGCCAAACAGCTTTTGATATTTATGCTCTCTGCTGCTTTGGGATCATGCCAGCTAGGTATCATCTGCCCTGGGAGGGGAGGCAACAGGTATTTTGCCTGCCTGCTGAAGCCACTCCTCTTCTCCTGTTCTTCCCATTCTGAAATGAAAACTGCTTCCCAACTTGGCTGCTCCCACTGGAGCCCTGCCAGTTCCATCCATAGAGGACTCTGTGTGCAGGTGTTTCCAAGGTAGTGTTCAGCAGACCGAAGGGAGGTGTCCCTAATGTGCTTCTCATGACAAATCAATGAAAACAGCTCTATCAGGCATAGCAGAGATCAAGACAGTAAGAGCATCCCTACCATCACAGCAATTTTGTGATCAGTGCTGTCAGGCAGCACAAGAATGATGCAAAGGTCAGTTAGTCACACAGCTGTTAAGGCAACAGCAAAAATCCACATCTATTGAGAAGCCCTTTAGTGCTATTGTGTCTAAACAGAAAATTTCCAAAGGTGCTTCATCACTGCAGTTCCACAACAGTACAAGCTGCTGTGAAGAAAGGTCAGCAGCCGACTTGGGGATGCTGCTACAGGAAGGGGTGCCAGTTAGTGTCATGGGTTCCATTTGCAACTACACGGAGAAAGGAGTTTCAAGTATTATACCCCTCATCTATTTAGACAGCCTGTCTGCTGTCAAGCCCTATGGTTCAGAGAGACTCTGTCTCCTTACCACCAACACCCTTCTTCCATCACTGCACTCAAAACTGGTTCTATAGACTTACACCATAAAAACTTGTTTTCCTGCTCCATCAAATCAAGCCCAACAGCGACCTTGAAAATCTCCAGCCCCTTTCATTCCCTAAGCTGAATTTTATTCATCCTTCTCCAGTCTGCCTCCAGAAGCTGATCCCCCAATATCAGCATCATGAAGATGTCAGAAATCAAACACAGAATCACAGAATTTTAGGGTTTGGAATGGACCTTATAGATCACCCAGTCCCAACCCCTTGCCATGGGCAGGGACACCTCCCCAGTAGACCCAATTGCTCAAGGCTTCATCCAGCCTGGCTTTGAACACTGCCAGGGTTGGAGCTTCTACTACCTCCCTGGGCAACCTGTGTCAGTGTCTCACCACCCTCACAGTAAATATGCTGCATGGTACATGTGTCTGTGGCATTACCCAGTGCAGAAGAGTACTGGGAAACCTACTCTGATTTACAATTTGATTTTGAACTAATGCTGACAATATTTTAAAATAAATAAATAAATAGATAAACCTAGTAAGAACAAAAGAACCTGCCAGGACAAGTGACTGAATATTCACCCCAAAATTACATCATCAGTCTGGGTTACTCCATTTCTAAGCCACTGACTTGCACTACAGTCACCACAAAATCCATAGCCTTTATTCAAAATTCCTCTGCAAACAGAATTAGCAAGTTGCCATCATGTTGGTACTCCTTTTTCATATCATTAGGTGCCTAAAGCTCTATAACAAGGCAGCACCATGCCTACTTCAAGAGGTTACAGCACCGTGGCAGGATTGTGATTGGACTCAATCTTACAGGTCTCTTCCAGCCTTGATGATCCTACGATTTTATACTTGCTGCAACATCAAACATGATGACTTTTTTTTGTCTGCATTCACAGCTGGAAAAAAACATCAGCTGTGTACCTTCATCTGTGTCAAATATTTTTTCAAAGTAACCTAGACAAAATGCAAGACAAGCAGTCATGGGAGTTTGGTAGCTTAATTACTGGAGTCAATCTCTTATTGTGATCCACTGCAGACCTTGACAAAAAATAAAAAAATAAAAAAAAAAATCAAACTACAGAGCCACACAAGAAAATACTTGTCCATGTGACAGTGCTTAGAAGGCTGAAAAAAATTACTTAGGGAATGTACAGCAATGTCTTGATATGCAGCAAAAGGAATGTCTAAATGCACTGTAACTAAATAATGGGGATGAACTTCAAGGTAATCTCACAACTCTGCAAAAAAACCAAAAACCAAACCAAACAACAAAAAACCCACAAAACCCAAAAAGGCACAAACAAACAAACCCCCAAACAAACCCAAACCAAAACTCAAACATATTGCTTAGTATTCAAACTCAGGCACAGCCTAAAATGAACCTCTGTCCACTATTTAAGTCCAATGTAGTTGTTGGTTTGGAAATTTACTGGATGTGTTACCTTAGGAAGGAGCAGAACAGCAACAATAAATACCAGCATCTCATTTGTTCCACCAACTTATTCTATGATAGAAACAGGATTTCAGTCAAGGCTACCACACACACCACATTCACAACGTGGAACCCATCAGCAACATGGTACATTAAATGTGTAAAGTAATAATTTAACTTCAGTTCACAATTTTCTCTGCCTGTCTCATCTATACACATGAGAAAAAAGGATGTACAAAAGTAACATGCACTTAAAGTAACTCATAACTTCTGAGCAATGCCTAAAGAAAATTCTCCTTCTTGCATCATTTTCACTGGCTCGAGTCTGATTTATAGACTGAATCCCATTAGGGGAAGAGTAGCAAAATTCAAGCTTCCACAGGAAAAAAAAAAGCTACCCAGGTGCCATACTGCTCTTCAAAGCTGTCCCACAGTCCTCACATGGGAGGGGATGCATGAACTCCACTAGAGGTATGCCAGCTGCCCACCAGAATGGAAAGTGTCCAGCTACTTCAAATGGTTTAGGTAAATACTATCAATATACAAGTCTAAATCAATGACAGTTTCCTATGCATTCTACAGGTTTTAATGCAATAGAGGAGAGCCAAGGAAGGGGCTATAAGGAGACAACTCTCTGGAAGTGAGTTGCTGTGTTGTTAACTTTTAATGTGTTAAAATTAAGTGTTAATGTGTTAACACTTAATGTCTAAAGAACCCGAGAATGCCTGGTGTAAAGGAGCAGCCTGAGAAGTCAGTCTGCAGGATGAAGAATACATCTGCTGGTGCATTCCCCATAGCACACCTCCCATCTCAGCAGAGCTCCTTTTCCTATGACAAATGGCATACTGGTAAATCCTATTGGAAACAATGAAGTGTCACTGCTGAAGCATTTCTCATGCCACATGGCATTGATTCCACACATGTAACACAGATTACACAGCCACACAAGAATGTCATTGCAGCTTACCTCTCAGCAATACCCACTTAGCAGGAGCTGCGGCTGTACTTGCTCACTCCAGCCTTTTCCAAGACAGATGATAATTGTTTACCAAGGAAGTTGCACCCAATTCCACTTCACTGTGTAAGGAACATTCATTGCCTGTCACTCAGGAACTGTCCAAAACAAATGTTGGCCTGCTAAACTTGCATTCCTTGTTTCTAACACCATGCAGCAGTGTCACCCCTCACTGTATTGCAAAACCTGAACCCCAGAATTGCCTTTAACCTACAAAGTATGTCCATGAAGGATTTTCTTGGCTTTTGCCTTTTTCTTCCTATACTTAAGCTTGCATTTATAACTTGGGATTTGTGGTAGGTTATGAATGAAAAAGCTTTCAATCAAACTCAGCTGGAAAACAGCTGTAAATGAAATTCTATGGATGAGTTTGGACCAGACAGGGACTTAACAGGATCAGCGTTTGAGATGTAAGCTTTTATGTAAGCTGAGATGTCATGCTTTTATTTGCAGTCATTGCTGACATCTAAACTGGGCTGTGTATTTCTGCAGTTGCCGTAGGGAAGGGACTCAAGCAGACGTAGCTTTAAATTCCATACACAACACACAAAGCAGAGCATAAGCAATTAAACACAGAGAAGGAACAGCCTTACCTATAGAAAAGAGGATGTTCAAAAGGAAAGACAAAAGGATACAAGAAGAAAACAATGCTGTATCATTTTATGTTAAATCTGTATTTTTCCCCTTCTCTGTGATGCTTAGTGCTATTTTAACGCTCAGCCTATCGTTTTCCAAAAGCCCTTGAACGAGCTCTGAAGGACAGAGGGATTGCTCTGAAGGGCGTCGCTGTTTGCAGGGAGGTAGCCCTGAGATCTTCATTCTGTTGATTCAGTGTCTCCTTGGATCAGATGAATGATACGAAGTGCATCTGTCAGCAGCTTTGCGACTTCATCTGTATTGCCTACTCCTCTGGCCAAGGCAAGGAGGTCAACAGTGTCTTAGTGGAACCCATCAAGGACCCACATCCTCACCACTGTGGGGACAAGCAGAACAGGATACGCCCTTAAATGAGCTACACCACCTCTCACACTCACCCAAATACACGTGTACAAGCCTGCTTTAACTTAAATTTTGCCTTTGAAACCAAACTAGAAGCTGGCTTGCAGCTGCTTCCTTGTTTGTATGACCCGGATTGTGTTTTTAAACACATTTGCTCAGCTGAGCTCTGAACTGGCTTCTTTGGGGAAAAAGAATTATGCAAAGCATTAAGAGCGATTAGGAGACGCCTTCTTTCATTTCTGAATTCTGAGAAGTCCTGCAACGTTAAGGAAGAGCAGTCAGAAAGATCAAAGGAGAAGGGAAAGCAATTAGCAGATTGGCACTTATCCCTCTTCAAAAGAGACCGTTTTGCAGCTTTTGTTGATAACAAGCTACCACCATATTTTAAGCGGCTCTTAGCAAACTGTGGTAAATCATGGGGACATCAGTGTAAGGCTTGTGAGAGATGCCTGCTTTAAAATCTGAATTAGTGAGAAATACTCGCTATGACAGTGAGACAAGAAGCTCAATATTCTAATTAACAGAACTAAAGGAAAAACGTCAAAAGACAGTGCAGCCTGCATAGAATAAGTTTGTAAAGTTGACACTTGGAGAAAGGACACCTTAGATATTAACTGCTAGTTTTCCCATGAAGCCCAAGAAACAGTGAATCCTATAGCCAGTCCATCTCCCTAGCAGTACAGATAGATAGATGGCATATTGAAGGTCCCACTTCTGACTGAAGATGCAAATGACCCTGAGCTAGACAAGAAGAGCTTAGCTGATTTTACACATTCTATAAAGCACCAAAAGCCCCCCCAGTCATCACTGAGAAAGAGCTGCAAAGACGTGTATTGACTAGGTAGGAGTATTAAAGAGTGTTAAATAGGTATCAGAGAGTGATAAGCCAGGAACAAACACACAACCAGAAAGAGGCCATGAAAAACTTGTTTGGGATCTCAAACACCAAATTGCGGATGACACATCCTGAATTGTGAAGCAAACCAAGACACTACTGGGTCCCCCACAGGGAAGCTCTCTGCAGGTGCACCAAAGAGCATCGAACCAGGAACAGGACATTAGAGTTATCACTTGTGTTCTTGTTGAGAATTCTCTTCAGCACTGTTATACGAATAGTGACACCCCAGACAGGATGTAGTATTGACTGAGTCTTAGTTTATACTCAAAGGATTCAAGAACATCTTTGGCCAAGCTAAAATACAGGTGATTGACTAAGAAAAAACATGCCAATACTGAAGGTGAAATGCGACTACCCTTTACTAGCTAAATGCTTTACCTCCAAGTACATGCAAGGAAATGGAGTACCTAATTATGCTTTTGAGGTTTGTGTCCAAAAAGGAACTTGGGGATATAGTAGATCAAAGAAAACAGGTGAAATTCTTGCAATTCCATTATGCAAGAATGGAAAATGCAACACTGGAGACAGATGAGGCTGGAATTTGCTATCTCAGGTACTGAAAAACATCACTTATTACAGAAGACTGTTCTGAATTTCAGTTAAACGCAGAGCTATGAAATAGAATTCATGATTTTACCTGGGATAGAGAATAGGACTGAACACCAAAATTGTTATCAGCACAAACCTATAGCTAATAGATGTCAGCTAGTAACTTCCAGAACACTGAATACATCCATAACTAAACCTCAGAAAAATCAGTCCACAGTGGGAGAGATGCACTGGAAGTGTTTTATCCAAGGTTTCTCAAAAGAACCACACAATAACCACACACTCTGAAAAAAATCAACAAAGCACCAAACACAAAAACCCACAACAAAAAAAACCCCAAACCAACGGAAAGAAATCTGTCAAATTTGGCTATTTTGTTCATCAAGTTCTTACTCAGGGAATGATACTGTCTTATTTATTTGTATAGATTTTTAATGTCCTGTGAGAAAAGGCAGGGACATTGCAGGGAACAGCAGCATGTGCTGTGACTTGACAAAAAGCACTGCTGCACCCAGGAGGATCACAGATATAACACTGTCCTCAGATGATCTGCCCAATGCAAACAGTAGTATCAATACCAAACCATTTTGGCTCATACAGACTGGGTTACTATGAGACAGGTGAGGTGTCAGTGCCCAATTTTTTAAAGCATAATTAAGGGATTATTTGTGAGAATATAAAAGGGGGGGAAAAAAAGGACATGTAATTGAATGTCTTTACCTTAGGAATGGTCACCACCGCTTGCAGCAAGAGAACTATGGCCAAGGGTGGGAAGTGGCCCAGATGCCTGAGACTGACTGATTTCTACCCAGTCATCATCACTATTACTCAAGGCAGTTTTGCTCTGGATGCTTGTGAGGTGAGGACTAATTTGAAGCTGGTTTCAGCTGTTTTAAAACAAACCAAGTCAATATTTTCTCCTGCTCCTTCACACTGCAGGGACAGCCCCAAAATTACTGTTGAGAAGCCCCATCCAGATCTGCTTCACTGTCCCTTAAAGCCCCTATCCAACAGAAGTCTCCAGCTGCCTCGTCTGCTTCCCTACTCCAGTCCACATCATTACAAGCAACAGTCACTGAGAAATGACATTATGCCCAGTTTGCACATTCTCTTCACAATTTGCAGCTATTTCACTCAGCAGCACCCAGAGACAAGGCAAAAAAGGCAAGCAAGGCTGATTTGGGGGGCGGAGGGCATCCCAGTGACAAGGCAGCCTGAGGAAGCCTTGTGCTTTGGTATTTGATACTAAACTACAGTCACAGAACCTTCAAAGACAATATCTGGAGCTTTTGGACTTGCAGTCACTGCTCTTTGGGGAGAGCAATATTCAGAGAGAATCTATTTCTTTCGCTTCCTTCTGCCATTTGAAGATGCTAAGCCTTCACTGGAGAAGTAACATGCTACATCAGAAAACTTCTAGGCGCTAGCTGAACAGAGTTGGACTAGTAACAAGCTCTACACTTCCCACAGCATTCAAAACTTTCAGGCTGAGAACTTTCAAAGAAAAACAGGCATGTTCAAGGGAGACATAGGAAAGCTGTGGGAGCAGAGCAACTGTTCTCACAGTAAGCACCAAATAAGACAAGATTTTACTGGGCTATTCTAGAGAAAGTGTATTTGACACAGGAAATCTAACAGTAAATACATTTCTGGACAATTGGTCCATGTGCAGCTGTTAAAGCAGCTTCGGTTCAGGTGTTACCTTCTCCCTGCAAGTGAATTCAGAGCCCTGCTGGGCTTTGGAGGCCCATACTAGGAGAACTGCCTAGATATGAAAGCTCAAATACGCCATAAAAAATTTAGTATCCCACTTATGTCGTAGGGCCTGCACACCTACAGGATCCATATAATTTGCATCTGTTGCTGATAGTGGTCTTTTCAGTCTAGGTATCTAGTTTAAGGATCAGTAGACAATTAACAATTGATAACCAGCTCAAATAGCTCACTTGATATCTGTCTCTGAGGCACACTCCCACACTGCCAGTGTCTCAGTTCACTCTCTCAGCTACACTGAACAATAACTCCAAATCAAAACAGAGGCAGCTGCACTAACAATGTCAGTAAGAAAACAGCTTCAGTATTGCCTTAAAATATAAAATAAATCAGCATTTATCGGGTCAATTTCCTTTGACATTGAAGCCTTATAACATTCTCATAGAAACAGATTCTTCCAAGTAGATAATAGCGTTCTGCAATGCTTGTAAATTGCTGCTTAAGTGGGTTTTAATAATTGAGAGCGGAAAATTTTATCATTGTGCACTAGAACTTTGTCAGGATGAAGTGTTGGGGAGCAGAAATTTGCTTTAGTTTGGTGCTTTATTCTCATTTCAGTAGCATTAGAGCGAGTTCTGGCCCTTCGGTTTCTTCTAACTGAATTATTTAAACTACCTAATAGGCTTTTTAATTTTTCAAGGGCAATACACAAGGTAAGAAGCAATTTGGTAAAAAAAAGGAAAAGGACAGGTCAGTTGCCACATAAATTATGTTGGGCACAAATCACAAGGCAATATGTGCATCCATCACTGAGTCACAGCTCAGGAGTGTGCCAAGCAGCTTGGAGGTCAAGGCATCTCCTGCATAGCCCTCTTCCTTCCTCCTGGATGGAATCTGTGTTCCTCAGTCATTCAAACCATGAGGATGATGTCTGTGTAGCCTCAGGATCAGGTTTCTAGAGGAGAGGTTTAAGAACCATCTCTCCCAACTGAAAATGGTAAAGTACATCATTTGGCTTGTGTTGTATAATTTTTTCCTCTTCGCCCATCATCATTTAAGAAAACTAAAATGCAAGTGGGTATTGGTGTCAGAGATTATGAACAACAAAGTGCAATTGAAAAACACAACTCGGTCTGATATTTAAAATTCCTCTAAACACATACTCACTTTGCATCTTCCATTTGTTTTCCCTTCTGCAAGACACATTTTCCTGTGAATCTTTCTATTCCATAAGGCAAGAATCATCCCTTTTGGGACAGAAATTAGAAGTAAGAAATGCTTGGATTAAGCAGGCCTTACTGACCTTGCTTCATGAATAAACAATGAGCTTTTCCAGAACTGTGAAATGCATTCTATACAATGAATGCTTTTCTTTGTTGTCACACAAAAATCCAGCGCAGAATCAAAGCACTTTATTCTAGGCTACTTGCACTTAGCAAGTATGGTTTTGAAATCTTTAACTTCTGGAGGGAGGAATTAACTCTCCCAGGCCAAGGAGTCTGAACACTCAGCTCACACAAGTCTGCGAAGTTACACTGAAATAGATTACATGGAACACATTTGCCTTTCTGAAGCTTCTGACACCGGGGTGGATTTCACCAAAATGGGAATACACTCAATTACTTTCTCCCTCTCAGCTTTGGAGCTCTAAAAGAAAACTCAGATCCTTTCTGCCCTTTTTTTTCCCCCTAGCTGAATTCAAGTGGGGAGGCATTAAAACAACAGTAATTACAGTCAGACTGTTTAAAAGTAAGAAATCAGTTTTCTAGAGGCTAGTATCTTTCATTGAAGTGTTCCATTTCTGCTTCCAAGATAGTGCAGTGGAAATCTATTATTGCCTAAAACCTATCTCTGAAATTCTATAGAACTGTCAAACACAGTACAACAAACATCTCAAGTAATATATGCTATCTCCTAAAGGGCTACAGAAAACAAATTATATTCATGGTTTAGGACACTGGATAAGAACAAAGCAAAATAGAGTAAAAAGAAAACACAATAGTGTTGAGGCTGTTTCTGTCACTAGAGTATTCTGTACGTCTTAATATAAGGGAAGTGGGTCATTAATTCTCTTTATTTCCTTTAGAATCTTCAGGAAGATTTATTTGCTGAAACACTTTTTACACAATTACAAAGTTGTTGCTGCAAATATTTTTCGGTTTCGAAACAGAACTGATGTAGAGAGAGGTACCACCTTCTCTGAAGTAACAAACAGGTTAGCAGGAGGTGGTGCTTTTTCACCAAGCAGTAACAAAGAATGCTCAGGTCTTCATATACAGGTTCCATGGCAACATTCCAGGTGTGATTCATGGAGAAACAGACTTTCAATGAGTCCTTATTCACAAAGGAAATAAGGCCCACCCCATTGACACCCAGCAGGACATGCAAGAACACACTCCAAGATTAGTAAATAGTACCTATTTCTATAGCCTCACCCTCTGCCTCCAATGCTTGACATGTGTTTTAACAAGAGACAGATGTCTTTGCTCTACATTTCTGGGAGGAGTAGCTGGGGGGTGGCAGGGGGAAGGAACGAAGAAATAGAGCCTCCTGTTCTACCAGAACTTCGTGTTACTAAAGATGTTACCTGTATCATCTAAGGAGTAGAAACCAAAATCCAACCCATACTTAGTGCTTGAACAATATCACTCATATAATTACACCATAATCCAATGGCATTGGTGACGATCAGGATGGACCAGCTTCCTACAAAATTTGTCTCCTATTTAGTTCATACTATTCAGAGCTTGACACATGTTTTACTACTAATAAAGTAGTAGTGCTGACATGCCATGCTTCAGAAAAAACTCGCCTCAATTACATGGTTGTGACAAAAGAAACAGGGGAAAACAGCCCAATTGACTTAACATCGGTAATTTGGAATGTATTTATAAGGAACATTACAATGAAAAGACTTTGGAAGATAAAGGGACAAATATTCTCTGTATAGGAGTTCTTCAGCAAATGAGCTATTTCTGGACTATGCTGGTCAAAGCTACAGTACGGATAAGGGGGAACAGAAGACAATCTACGGAGACACAATTGATTACAAATCAATCTATCAAATCAGATTACAATTACAGACAGCACATACTCTGCCAGATAAGCCACACAGCAGAAATCCTACATCTGTTATTCCTAAACAATACCAACTTTCTTTGGGAAAACCACACAGCTTTCCTTCTCCACTTCCATCTGGAGGGTTCCTCCTGTCCAGGGCTGTTCAGTACCCATGTTGCTTCCTGGGATCCCCTTTGTCCTTACAGAAACAGCTGACATTTGTGAGTATTGACTCCTTTCAGGTCAGTTACCTGCATTACTTAGTGCAACACTCTAATGAAGGCAAGCAGTTACCCTTTTTTATTTTGAAACACATCTGAGCCCTTTTCAAGGACTACATACAGAAACATATTAGAAGTGAATGTAGCTGTCCCACTGATTGTGTGATTATCTTGGCTTTAAAGCTCCTTAGGACAGCAAGCCAATCAGTATCCCTTTCTGTACAAAAGCTGGCATGCTTGATTTTTACATCCAGCTCCCAAAATCTCACTGCTGGTTCTACTGACCAGGGACCCTGAAGAACAATCCTTGGGCCTTGGCCACCAGATGCTTTTACTGAGTCGACAGTTATAAACAGCATTGGCAAACCATCTTTGACTACAGATACAGTTGAGAACTATTCAACTCCCCATTCTGTGGTGATACATACATCAGCAACAGGCTAAGCATTTCTAAGCGGTGATAATGGCTAGGAATTCTGGGCTGGTGTGACACTGAGTGCAGCAGAGCTAGATTCAATACATACTTATGGTATAATGACATTGTTGCCAGAAGACACTTCTCTGATTTTCATTGTTGGTATGGCCTCTACACAATTACTAATAGATGTGAATTAGGCTGGATTGAATATGAGTCAGAAGAACACAACTGAGTTCCCATAACAGTTCAAGTAATTTATCAATGCAAGATAACACAAGCCAACAGAGAGGAAAAACTCAAAAGTAAAACGCTGACCAACACCTATACATTCTATGTAGAGTGGCAGATTAAACACTGAGGATGTATTTTTGTTTCCTGAACTATGCCTTAAAAAAATAAATAGTGCATAATTGTATCAATGCATGTTCTTAAATGGGTGATGCCAAGATGGTGCACTAGGTACAGAAACATCAACTTTCCATTATAATTACCTTCTTAGTCTCCATTTTCTTTTTGGAAACTATGTCCCATGTTCTACACTACATCTTGTAATCTATAATATTATGTGTATATAGACAGAAGTACTTGTGGATAGCACATTTCCAACACAGTCCCTCCTGAATGACGGTCATTTTCCTATTGAAGGAGCAGAAGTAGTACAACTGACAAGCTGTTCTATTGAACTACATAGCTAAATCCTATTCCCCAGCAACCTGAGTTCTAGCTGAGCTAGGCTGGAACAGATTGGACTTGAGGAATGTAGCTAATGCATATTTTCTGTGGAGCACTGACAGCAGAGTTAGTTCTTTGGGCCTTCATTGTTTGCTTCTTTCACTGCCTGAAAACGTAACCTTCACATAATACAGGACATCAGTGGTTACCTGCATGTTAGGGCATTGTGTGTTTACTAGCAAGAAAACCAGAGAGGATGCCACTTTTTCCCAGTTTTACAGGCTATCTGACTTTCAGTTGGACACTCCCTATAAGGATGGAGAAGTATGGAAACACAAAATTTCCACAGGAGGATACAGCAGTGTTAGCTCTGCAATGAAAGCATATTTTGAGGAAATAAGAAGAACTGTATCTGCTTCAACCACAATGATAATGTTAATAAGATGCAAGTCCATGAAACATAGAGAAAAAAACATCCAAAAAGATATTAAAAATAATTAAGAAACTTACAAAGTTTACAGTGATAAAGTGTTCTGTACACTTACAACTTGATGATACTGCCTCAAACCTTCAAGTCTTGCAAACATCAACTAATTCTGCTTATTCCTCAAATAACATTTCTTCTTAGAAACAGAAATGGAGACATACAGACCTTTGCTTCCTTAAGAATAATCAGTAATGCATGATTTGCTGTCATTTGCATTTTCAGACACATTCCAGAACCAAAACGCTGCTTTGCTAAGATAGAAACATAGTGGTGAAGAAATGCTTCTGACTCCTTTAGGGTTCAAATCTGACTTACCAATAAAGTAATAGTGCCCATCTAATTACAGGGAAAACCATTTCCAGTTAATTGTTACCTTGTGATTTCATATGTCCTTAATACCATGTAATTGTGATCAATGCATACATTACATCTGTCAGCAGTCATCACTGACGCAGTTGCATTTAATTATTTCTGCAATCCTGACCTACCCCAAGTACCTCATGCAGGACACTATGGCAAATATTAGAATTAAAGTAGAGAAAATGCTGTTTCAGAAAGGCAGTACATAGGCTGGGCAGAAAGACCTAAGAGGTGCTTGGAATCACAGGATGGTTTGGGTTGGAAGGGACTTGGAAAGGCTCATCTCGTTCCACCCCATGCCATGGGCAAGGACACCTCCCACTAGCCCAGGCTGCTCCGAGCCCCAGTCAGCCTAGCCTTGTACTCTTCCAGGGTTGAGGCAGTCACAGCTTCTCTGGGCAACCTGCCTCACCACCTTCATGGTAAAAATGTTTCTTCTTTATAACCAATCTAAAATCACTCTCTTGTCAGTTTAAAACCACTGCCACCTCTCCTGTCATGGAATCATAGAATCAACCAGGTTGGAAGGGACCTCAAAGATCAAGTCCAACCCTACCGTGGTCACTAGACCATGGCACAAAGTGACACATCCAGTCTTAGCCTGAAAACCTCCAGGGATGGTGAATCCACCCCCCCCCTGGGCAGCCCATATTCCAATGCCTGAGCACTCTCTCTGTAAAAAATCTCTTCCTAATATCCAACCTAAACCTCTCCTGGCAGAGCTTGAGTCTGTGCCCTCTTGTCCTCCTGCTGGTTGCCTGGGAGAAGAGACCAACCCCCACCTGACTCCAACCTCCTGTCAGGGAGTTGTAGAGGGTGATAAGGTCTCCCCTGAGCCTCCTCTTCTCCAGGCTGAACACCCCCAGCTCCCTCAGCCTCTCCTCATGGCACTTGTGCTCCAGTCCCTTCACCAGCCTCATTGCTCTTCTCTGGACCTGCTCCAGCACCTCAATGTCCCTCCTGAGATGAGGGGCCCAGAACTGAGCACAGGATTCAAGGTGTGGCCTCACCAGCACCGAGTGCAGGGGCAGAATCACCTCCCTGGTCCTGCTGACCACGCTGTTCCTGATCCAGGCCAGGATGCCATTGGCCTTCTTGGCCACCTGAGCCCCCTGCTGGCTCATGCTCAGCTTTCTATCTATCCATCCAATATCTGTCCAATATCTATCTACCTATTCATGTCACCACACGCTTGGGTAAGAAGTCTCTTCTTTTATGTTTTTATAAGGTCTCAGGGAGATCTTGTCACCCTCTACAACTCCCTGACAGGAGGTTGTAATCAGGTGGGGGTTGGTCTCTTCTCCCAGGCAACCAGCAGGAGGACAGGAGGGCACAGACTCAAGCTCTGCCAGGGGAGGTTTAGGTTGGATATTAGGAAGAGATTTTTTACAGAGAGAGTGATCAGGCATTGGAATGTGCTGCCCAGGGAGGTGGTGGATTCACCATCCCTGGAGGTTTTCAAGATGTGACTAGATGTGGCACTTAGTGCCATGGTCTAGTGACCACAGTAGAGCTGAACTCTATGATCTTTGAGGTCTTTTCCAACCTGGCTGATTCTATGATTCTATGAAATCTCCTTTACATATTGCAAAGCAGTGACCAGATCTTCACTGAACTGATATTCTGCCTTAGGCCCCATCTGATGTTATTCACATGAATACTCATACTTGCTCCCCATTCCCACATCAGCCTCTATCTGCACTGAAAGTGCTGGTACACACTCCCCAGGGAAGAAGGAACAACCCCATTTGTATGCAAAGAGTTTTTCTGAATACTATTAACATTTTTCTGAATACTATTAATAAAGACAATATTGCAGAGGTTGCCTACACATCATAATTCCCTGGAAGGAAAAAACCCCAAGTAAACAAAATGCTGCTGTGAGACCTTGAGAACTGACCTAGAGGCTGCTGCAATGCTGAGAGCCATTGTGCTACTCAAGCTGTTCAAATCAGGCTCTTGGTGCTGCGGCAGCAGTTCCAGGGTGCATGCATGACTGAACTTTCAGAATGGGTGTTTTTGTTGTTTTAATGTGAGCCATTTGGAAACAACCAGGACTTATGAATCCAGTATGCATCATTTTTTTACCATCCTGCACACAACCAGTTGTGCTTGGAACAAGAGTGCAGCTATATCTATCATTTTCTATTAACTTGGCTAACACTGTTTTTATAATAACTACACAAGAGTAAGAAAAACTTCTGGACCTTAAGTTAAGGTGAATAGCTCAGTAGTTGACTAACTCAAACTGGAGGAAAAAAAATAATCAAGCATCTTTTAATATTCCCATCTGGGATCAGACAGCAATTTTGCACCCATGATAATTAATAGCAGGGACATGGAGGCTGCCCCGACGCTGGCGGTGTTCAAGGCCAGGTTGGATGAAGCCTTGAGCAGCCTGTTCTAGTGAGGAGGTGCCCCTGCCCTGGTCAGGAGTAGATGATCTCTAAGGTCCATTCCAACCCCTGAACTCTATGATTCTATGAATATATTCCACCCAAGTCTCTCCTGTCTTTATTCCCCCTAAATAATGAGTAATCACTACAATATCACACACAGGGCCCAAACTTCTCCTGATGGAAGCAAATGGTGAAATGGTGACATGTTCACACGTTGGGTTTGTAGGACCACAGTGTAACATATTGGAAATGCAACCCAGAGCTGGAGCACAACTCTGAAAGAACAAAACTCTGACCAGAACAGGCCACAACAGGAACCAAAGCCTAATTCACCCAAACATTCAGATATCCAGCTCTCTGAAACCAGTGGATACTATGGCTATAACTCACTTAGGCATCCTAAAGCTGTTTGGGGAGTTCCTGCCCAACTTGCAGATTTCATTGTAGAAAAGGACACACTTCTTGAGGTCTTGTGCCATCTGCCAGCCTCTACCAGGTGACATTTATGTTCCAGGCAATCTCAAATTGTAATAAATAGCTTTTTTAAGCACTCAGCCAAATTATTGATACTTCTCTCAATATTCTTAATTTACTTCTGATTCTGACCCATTCTGGATGCCTTTTTGCTTCTGCTCACCACCTGTAACAGCCATTTTTAGCATGGTGGAGTTGTGGATGGCCCATGCTTTTTTTTACCTCTGACAAGAGCCTTCCCCTTCAGTTAATCCTCACACAATTTCTTGCAAGTCTCATTCAACTGCTGATGCTCTTTTGGAGCAGTCAAAAATTCAAAGGATTTTCGGATTTTCACACCACCCTGGACCTACTAACTAAACGTAACATAACTAAAGTACAATCTACAAATTTGCTAAACAACCTCACATCAAACCTGTCCTCCTGGAACAAAAGCTTTGGCATTCCAACCTGAAACCTGCTGTTTGAGTTGGCATAAGGATGACATGACTAATCCAGTACTACGTGAGTTAGCTTCATGCTGAAGTCCTTACACACAGGCAGAAAAGGTGCAGCTGTGCTAGCAGCTCTGTTCCTGTGATACAATCACCTAGATGTGTGATGGTCACCAGGCTACTCCTCCAAATGACACCTAACAGCTGCCTAACCATTTAGCAACACTAGTAATATTTGTAACTCAAACAGAGTTAGTTCTGTCAGCATGAACTGAATTCTGCTTGCAGATGGTCAGGTTCCCAAAACTGAACATGCTACACAGCTGTGACTGTAGAACTGAAGACAAAGACACTTTTGCACAACCACTTTTCAAATCAGAAACATATGTTTTGGATGAATACACAGAAGTGTCGTAAGTCAATCAATAGGAAATCCCACATCTAGCATCAGATCAGAGACTCAGAGGTGCCATATACAAAAATCAGGAGCTGTACTTTGGATTTTGACTGAGAATGTTCTCTGCTAATAACTGTCAAGTGTGCAATAAGTTACTCATTAAAACATGATCTTATACCTCAGTGGAATCTTCTCATTCATTTCCATGCACTAACAGAAGAGGAAATGCAAACATCCCAAACCTACCCAGTACAGAAAAAACATCTAACAGAGAACTATCAAAGTAGAAGCAATCTTAGTTTTGCTGTGATTAGTCATCTTCAGAGGTAGCTTCCTCCTTTCTTCTCACCCTCAACACCTCAGCCTGCAAAAAACCCCCAAAAAACTAAACCTCAAAATAAACAACAAAAAAACCCCAACTCAAATCCAAAGGAAAAGAGTTTACAAATTAAAGCTATGCAGGACACCACAAGAAAGAAAATCACCTTGCTATAGCTGAGCAGCTTGCCTGTCTGCAGCACTGCATCACTGAACGACAGAACTTCATGCCCTCCGGATATTATTTAATTTTTTTCCATGATCCTATAACTTCACTGTAATTAAGCTAAACATCTTGCTTCCTTTGTGGACAAAAACTGCAGGCAAACTTCTCTTCCCCATTAGAAAGAGGCTGCCTTTGATCTGCCAAGACTGGGAGGGGAACAGAACTGTTCTACACTACTTCCTCATGTGAAAAAACACATCTCTGGCACCTTACCCTTAATGCTCCCATGGATCTGGAACTACTACAGCAGATCACAGACAGCCCCTGCACCCAGCTTGCCTCAGGCTAGCAGCATGCCCTAAGTCAGCCCTGGCAGCTCAGGTGAATGCATTCACTCCCCGAGCTGCAGTTTCCATGCCCTTCAGCTCTGTGCTAACACTTTATGGTCTATAGGGACAGTAGAGTGGATTACAAATCCCATTTGTTCACACATAAGAAATAAAGTTGTTGCTTCCAGCCCCACCTCCCCACCCTGTTGTACCTCTGGAATCAGCCTTGCTTTGGTTCGTCTCTGATAAACAACAAAGGCGAGATAACAACAACCACTCATAGTGACAGGTAAAGCCAAGCTTCATGCTGCAATATTCTGGCACTTGGTTTTTAAAATAGCTTGTGGTCCCAGGAAGGATCACCACCTTTGTAAAAACAGACCCTGAGCATAATTCACAGGAGGTAAAAAACCCAAATAAGATGTCCTTCTATGGACAAGGAAAGGTGTAAATTCCTTTAATCCCTGCTTAATTTCATATTTAATCCTGCATTTTTCTTTTCAATGTTTTGTTGTGGGGTTTTTTCCCACCAACAATACCTAGAAAGGGTATTTTTCAACAGTTTGGGACTCTCAGGAGCACATTAGCACCTCCCTGGCCAGTGTAGGACTTCAGTAGAGGAGACAGACTTGGTTCATATCAAGTTCATACTCCGAACAGCAATAGATTAAGACATTGCTACAACAACTAACAGTACTTTCTGTTTGCATAGGAACTAGACACAAAGTGAGAAGAACATAGTTCAGAAACAAACATTTGAGTATAGCTTATTCCACTAGATGTGATTGTCCTGCTCACCAGACAAATACTTTTAGAAAATATGTTTTGGGAACCACATCAAATAAGAACAATAAAAGAATACCCCCAACACTTACAGGTGTAACAGCCACACAGTGCAAGCTGAGAACACACTATGTCTCCCAAGCCAACTCTATTCAAATACAAGGTTACCTGTATTTCATTCATTTGCTCTGTAGCACATCAGAGGGGATTGAAGTGCCCGACTCCATCATCTCTATGCAATCTCTGTCATCTCAGTCCCTACAGCACATCACCTCAGTTCTAGCCAACCACACTTGACTAACGGCCCAGAGAGTTTACACTGCCACACAGCACAAGGTTGAGTCTCACTGAGAAATAACACTTCTCCAGAGGAATAGTCCCATGAAGGCAAACTTTCAGCTTTGTTTATACAGATATAAATGTATCAAATTGTAATCACAGCTTTGTGAAATATTTGTGTCTGCACAACCTCACAGCTTGTTCCTGCTCTGACACACCTGGTTACTAGGTGGTAGGATCATGGACGCATATGAAAGTGTTCAGGCATATAGATATGATTCTGTGAGGAAGTTAACACTACACACAGCAGCATTTTCTAGGTAGCCAGGTGAGGTTATCAGTTACTTTGCAGAGAGGAAAGCAAAAGAAGCAGGAACACAGCAGAGGTCTGAGCCATGAACTGCAGGGGAATACCAAAATCTTTAACAAGTGGAAGTAACATCAAGCTTTTATTATTGCTATCGGTTTCTCCATCTTTAAAACATTTCCAGGTAACTGTGTCTCAAAAACTCCCAAAACCAAACCCGAAAAGGGCAACCACAGAGCTGAAATAGTCCTAGGAATGAAATGTGTGAGATAAGAGAACATCCCCTAGGGACTTATTCAGCTCTCTGGTGGCAACACCCATGAAAGTACAGTTTATGCATAGTCAAATTCAGTCTACACCTTTGAAACTATAGTTTTATTTGCTTACTTCCAACAGCTCCAAATCCTGGGTAGGGCAGGTTAACTGTAGGCTAACAGCTATTCAGAGGTTTGCACCAAAAGCAACAGTCTCTAGAAATGCTCTAACATTTATAGACAGTGTTTTAGAAGCCTTGCTGAGGTAAACAGATGACTGTTTGATCACCATTTTGCTCCCCTGCTTACCTACCCATCTCAAGTGTTAAGGATGCATTTTAGAGCTCAAGTCACAGACACCAAATTCAACTACAGACTTATCAGCAGCCATCGAGGAACACAACAGCCAGGAGACACTGATGTCCTGTCCCTGCTTGGTCTGCTGGCAGCAGAGCATAACAGGCTCTGACACTGAATCTGCAGAGGCTTTGGAAAGAGGTGGGATTATTCCAGTGGCAATTCTGAAGGTGCAGAGAACATGCTCAGCCTTGCAAAGACAGGGTGGAATGCACTGGATACTGCACAGCAGTGAAAAGGAGCTTGTCCAATATTCAAGGTCACCATCAGATGTCAGAAAAAAAATAAGTCAAGTGTACTTAGATAGCCAGATTGTCTGAGCAGATTAGGAAATTTGGAATCTATCATTATTCTAAGACACATTTCAGTAATTTTTAAACAAGATTTTTTTTTTTAAACCGTTTGGAAAACTCTTCGCCACATCTAGATCTATTCCCAGACTGGTACTTTTACTTGAGACTTACGACCCCAAACCTGTTACTCTTTTAAGAGATACACAGGCAAGTTACCAAACCTTCCCTTGAACATATACAATACTTAAATTACAAGGGAATCTGGTCATAAAGACCCTACGTGAGAAACTCATTTGCTGGGGAGAAATAAGATGTTTCTTTTTTTGTTTACTTTAAACTCATCTGACAGATATTTCACAACTTTAACAGTCATTTTATTCTCTTTCACAAATAATCTTTACTGAACATATATTCCTTTAGTGCATCCAGAGTATTTGAAACTACAGTACAGGAATCTGTCTATATAGATAAATATATCTGTGTATGTATATCTATATAGACAGATAAAATATTAACATCAACATTCTGAGATGCTTTTCCTTACTTCAGAGTTAACAACAACAGGTAATGCAAGGCCAGAGACAGAACTGTAAAATCACACAGCATAGGCCTAAAGAAATTAAGACCTTCAAGACTCTTAAACACTTCTTCCTCTTGATACTTTGCAGCTAAAAATCAGTTCTTTGTCTAGACCAAATGTGCTTATGTTCTTGCATGTAGAAACATCAACTACTTCATCTCACTGTTATGATTGCTCATCCTCTCACTTTCTAAATGAGGCTTTCAAACTGAACAAATTTTGAGGGAGCTGCTAAATATCTCATCTGTATTCACATTCATTTGCAAGTCTTCTTCAGGGCTGGTAGTTCACAGCTGTTCCATGACACCAATCT
This sequence comes from Acanthisitta chloris, assembly GCF_000695815.1. Lineage (NCBI taxonomy): Eukaryota > Metazoa > Chordata > Aves > Passeriformes > Acanthisittidae > Acanthisitta > Acanthisitta chloris. The sequence continues at coordinate 22,345 of NW_008690383.1, read as the reverse complement.
ATTAGACCTTCAGAATGTGACCTCATTAATAATTTCCTAAGGTCAAAAAAAAAAAAAGAGAGAAAAAGCCTCTTTTTCACTTAATATTGGGAGGAGATGCTGCTGTATACTCTGTTCTTTCTGAGCAAAGACTCAGTTTGAGGTTGATGTGAATGTGAAGAGCTTCCTGTAAAGAATGTGCAAAATCAGTTTTTGAAATGTCCAAGTTTGTTGTATATAACAGGGAAGTCTACTATATACAAAGCAATGTGAGCATGAAATCACAAAACCAGGCACCCAAGGCAGGAGTACCACAGTGCTCCTTAGACAAACAACTGCACTAAGGGAAACTGAACAATAGCCTTCATTACCCACAAACTGTCTGGCTAACTAGTGCTTTCTGGGCCTTTACTCATCAGAGCAGTAATACTTATTACCTCCTATTAGTTCATATTATTAATATGTATTATTTCCCATGTTCATAAATAGACTTGGATTTGTGTTTACTTAATAACTTGTGATTGAAGAGGCATAAACACCACATATCTGCTCTATAGCTGGAGCAAATTCAAGGGTTCTCTAAGTCCTGCTTAGGAGGAGTACTGCTGTGCAAATGGCAAGTGGGTTTTTAATGGCTCATATGACTGGTTAATGAGTGACATTTCAATGCATCTCCTGTTTGGAAAACCTTGAGAAGTGTAATTTCCTGGTATCTAATAAGGAGTGCACAGTGTTTAACAATATAGTGAAGTCAGAGACAAAGGTACAACAAAAGCCTTTAAAACTAATCTAAAAAAAATCTCATTAAGTAGCAAAATATAAACCAGTATAAAATGGGTGGGGGTTAGGTTTCAATTGCATGATGGATTTCATCAAAAGACTGTAATCATTAAAATACAAAACGTGAAAGACAAAGCAAAGCTGTACCTTAATTGTCACTAAAAACAGAACTCTATTTTCCAAACAGCACTCTTAAGCGCTCATGGAATCAACGGAATGAACAGCCAGGTTTTCCATACATCTCATCTGTCCTGGGATACATCTGAACTGCAGAGCAGGTTGATCCCTGCTCCTGGCCAGCTTGGCAGTTCTGTTCTCCTCATTGTTCAGCTATATCCAATATAACTTCCTCCCTATTCCAGGGCCTTGATCTTCTTTCTGCAGAGAGTGAGGTGTTAGAGAGGTTTGGTTTGCCCTCTAGGTCTGTCCAAGGCACACATGGATATGGCCAGGGCATGCTCTACAGTCAGTCATCCCACTGCTACTGCATCTGCTCAGAAACTCTGGATTCTACCCCTTAAATATTAAAAGGCTAAACTCTACAGCTGGAGAAGCTACTGACTTACGGATTCCTAAAGGTGAGAACTAGATTCCTAGCCCTAGTGCTATTTTAACTATGCATAATGGCTAAGTCACACTTCCCTATGCTAATGCATCAATTTAGTGGAGCTATGTCAGAGAGTCAGAGCTTAGAGCTTTAAAGCATAACTAATTTGATCCTGCAAAGTCACAGTTCATGAATCATTAACATCATCACAGAATGGCTGAGGTTGGAAGGGACCTCTGGAAGTTATGCTCTGATGCCTTCTGAAGGTATTTTGGTGTTGTCCCAGGCTTGGTCTTAGATCTGACTCTGACTTCACAGTCTCTCTGTACAACCTCTGCCAGTGTTCAATTGCCCTCACCATAAAAATATGTTTCCTGACTTCCTGTTCATAAGGAACCTTCTGTGTTCAGTCTGTGCCCATTGCCTCCAGTCCTGGGCAGCACAGAGGAGAGCCTGGTTCTGCCTGCTCTGCACCCTCCCTGCAGGTATTTGTACACTGATGAGATCCCCTGAGCCTTCTCTTCTCTAGGCTGAAGAGCCACAGTGCTCTCAGCCTTTCCTACAGAAGGGATGGTGAAATTCTTTCAACACCTTCCTAACTCTTTGCTGCATGCTCTCCATTATGTCCACATCTCTCCTGTACTGAGGAGCCCACAACTGGACACAGTACCCCAGGTCTGGTCTCCCCAGCACTTAACACTCTGCAAAAAGCTGCTACAAGGTCAGCAGTGGCTCTGTACAGGAAGTATGTAAAGCAAAGTCAACTTTTCTTAAAGCATTCCAGCACAGAGTGTGTTTCCTAACCCCACAGATTACCATTGCTTGACTTAGCTTTAAAGATCTTGGACCACATTCCTGACCCAGATTTTAAATATGCTTAAAACAAATAATTCCCTAAATGTATAGTTCAACAGACAAGTCCAAGATAGAACATGATAAAATCTGGTTTCTTTCCAATAAAATAACCTCAAAACCCCTGGATTCTTAGTTTTGGTCACCTTCTATTTTAAACAAATAAAATCTATTTAGAAGTTAAAATATGAAAGTAGTTGCATATCTAGAAGCATCTCCTAATGCTGCAAGCATACCTCTAAAAGGTTAATTCCATGAGTTTATATAACCTTTATGTGGGGATCCCTTCCTTCTGTGACAGGCTGAGAGGAATCATTATTATACACCACTTCCACATTTGGAATGAACCCTTGGCATTTTTCTGCTCAATAACCTTTGTGAGTGACCCTGCGAAGTTAATGGCACTCCTTCCCAACCCTGCTAATGACTAATTTCCAATGTTCTCCTTATCTTTTATGGCTAAAAGATAGCTGGGAAACATTTAAGGAAGAAATAAGTGGGTTTATATTAATTTCAAAGGCTCTAAGTTGAGGCAGCAAAACATCAAGTATTCTGTCACAAAAATTTGGCAAGAGAAAAAACTAGAGCTTTGTGAGTTATCACCTGGAGCCTTTTGAACTTTAAGCAAAACATTTGTTGATTTTACTGACCATTTATAAACACAGAAGCCATAAACACAAAAGAACATGGAAAGAGCAAGTTGGATTATGCATGATAGTGTAGCTTCTCTCTCTCAAATACATTAAGGATTCCACAAGTTGTGATTGCACTGCAGTACTGCTTGGGGAGGGGGGAGTAGCTAAGTGCAATTCTTACGTGAAATATGTTAATAAATGTATTGCTTGAGCAGTGTCCAAAATTCTTTCACAGACTACAGTTTTGCAGAGAAGGGAATCGAAAAGCCAGTATCAACCCAGTAAGGCTAATCCAGCTCTGTGAACAAGGTAGTTATGACAGAGGATTTCGGTTTCACTTGACAAATCCTGATACGGATCATATACTTCTCTTACAAAAGATTGCTGTGACTAAGCAAAGGGCAGCATGCTGGGAGACAGCCTCAGCCACAGCCAGCCTGATTTATCACGTTACTCTAATTACCTTGACTTACTCATTGTTAGGATCACTCGTCTGTTGTGGAAACTTCAGGCACCCTCAGGCTTGGCTGACTGCAATAAGTTGAATACTAGCTCAACACATTATTAAAGTTTGAGGTGCAACACTTCTCAAAAAACATTTGTAGCAAAGCACATCATCCGTGGATATACTCTGGGAATATGTTATGTTAGGGCTTCTCACTTGCATTAGACTTAATTTATAATGAATCAGAACACCTGGTCTTACAGACTTTCTGTAGGGTTCTTGCAAACCACCATTTTCAGTTTTCTCTCAAGTCAGTAAAAAACTTCCTAGACTGAATGCTACAATAATCCCAGTAACCAAAATCTTGGTTCCATGACTTCCTCATAACCCAGTAACTTGAAGGTAGTGCTCAGCTATTGTTCTACTTCCATTTACACAGCTACCTTCACCAGGCTATTTCATGCTGCTGTGGTGAGGCAAAGCAGCCTTGTACTTGACTTCTTTACCTGATTCAGGTGGGTCTTCAGCAATTTGGGTTCACAAGAACAAAAGATGACAGGTGGAGAGAATGGGTTGATTTGTCCTGATCTCCCATTTGTCATCAGCTATACCTCTGAAACTCCACTGGATGTGAAATGCTGTCCAGGACACCACATTTCCTAATATGATTTCAAGTGCCCTTTCCTCCAGTAGTTTGATCTGTAATGTTTTTCTTACATATCTATGTTCAACATCCCCTTATTAACAGTAAGCTATGATTTAATGCTCACAGATACTCATCCCATGATGAGACTCAGCATGAACCCAAGCTTCATTTAGCACTTACAGACACTCAACACACAGGGAGACCCCAGGCTTATCTATCAAGCAGCACAGACTTCAAGTTTGACCTCATGCACATATTAAAATGAAGGCCAAGAGCAATTTATCCAACCCAATGCCTGTGAAGTTATACAATAAGAGGACAGTGCACTCATGTTCTGAACCAAAATTCAGGTAGTGCTTCCTTCTGATATACTGCTTTTGGAACATTCTGTTTCACCAGAGGTCCCCAGTTCACTCTGCTTGTGTCTTTTCAAGATGTACCTCAAAAGACAGAGTAGCCAAATTCCTGTGTCAAGGAAAGCAAGGAAGATGCTATTCTTCCTAAGAAAAAAAATGTACTAGGAATATTTTTTTAAGTTTTCTATAACTTCTCATAGATTCTTTATATTACTGTGATGGAGTCATGCTGGTCTGACATTTATATTTTCATTTTGATGAAATTTGATGTGTACACCCCTCCCACTCCTGAGAAAACCATTCTTTGCTGGAAAGAAATTACATATACATTCAGCTTTTCCCCCTCCAAGTACTTGTGCAAAGAACAAACAGTGAATCTTAGACTTCTGCTCTCCAAATCCCCACAGCACTTGGTCACACACACAGATGGCTCTCAAGACATACTTGTGAATCCAGTGGTGCACAGTCAGGCAAACACCAATGCCTTATATCCTGATAATGCTTAAGCTGGATATGCATCTGGCAGAGATACATATCAGTGCACTGACATTTGCAGACCTGTCTGGGGCAGAATCCAGCCCAGTCACTGTGATCAGGATGGCATTGATTGCCAAGGCAAATACCCAGCCAGCCAGGACAATCCAGTCATTTTGCCCAAGAGGAAGCATGTCAAGCATGAAGGTGACCAAGACAATTGTTTAGCATGCATGTAAGAATATCTGTTCAGATCTTCTTGGGATTCCAAGTGAGTTTCCCTATACAGGCCACTGGCAGACTAGGTGACGTGGAGAAGTTCTGTGGTACCCAGTGCCTGATGCCCTTGAGGGTTGTACAGGAAATCTGAACGCTCAGCATGGCAAGCATCACACGAGCTTGTTACTGTAGGATTCTTTACACAGTATCACGTAACAACTCTTTCCTTCCCCTGCAGATTCCAAGAGGTAATATTTGAAATAACAGGGTATAGCAGCAAGTTTCCCCCCATGCAGAGCCAGAGCTAAGCCTGTATTTAACCCTCACTGAAGTCCTTTCAGTACCTCACAAAAAAGTCACAATCAATTTCATGGTTCTGTGTTGAAATTCTCATCCATTTTTCACTCATCAGAATATTTCAGAATGAAGGGGAGAGAAAGATTGAACATTTGGGTCCAGACCCATCTCTCAGTTAAAACTATCTTCTTAATAAATACGTAAATTATTAATAATTACATGTTATAATTTGCAACTGACAGAAGAAAGAAATTAGAAGTTAAAATGGAACCAATAGCAAGATGGGTTGAGCCGGAAGAATGAAGAAAAAACAGATCAAGTAAAAAGCAAGTGCCACACAGATATCCCGAGTCTAACAAAGAGAAAAGTAACAGAGGAATGGAAAAGAACCCACAGACAATGCAGAGCATTTGAGTGTTCTACTTAATAGGTTCCTACAAACACATCACAGTGTTTCCCTCACAGCTGGTCTACTTTGAAGGACAAGAACACATGACCATATTTTTCTCAATTACACCAAGATATTACCAACATCTTGGACTAAAGCAATTCTGAACAAGAAGGTGAAAAATCATAAAAACTGCCTAAGTGTATACATATATATAAACACATGCAAGCATCTCATGTCAAAGGCATAATGAATGTGGAACTACAACTTAGCTAGACAACTGCATGCTGAAAACACTCCATCCATAAATTCATTTTAGTGTTCTGTTCCCAAAATCACTGCAATGAGGGAAGTGCATTCCCCAAGAACTGATCCACCTTATCCTATCCCAAATCCTTGGGTTGAACATAATCAAAGTTCTAAACTACCTTTTGTGTCCCCCTCAATAATTGCCATGAACTCGTGGGGCAGTGCCTCTGGTGGCTAATCGGCTCCTGGGAGCAGGATACACAGAGAGCTGTTGCAAGAGCTGTGCCAATCAAAGATTTTCACAATAAATTAAGACAGTAATTCTATTGCTGTGATGATCTGAGAGTTAAAGACTATAGGGACAGGTAGTTTTCTATTAGGCAAACCTTTGGGCATGCAATCACAAGACTCAGTAAAAGGTCATGTCTGTAAGTTCACACAGACTGAAAAACACAAGAGTAAGATAACAGAACATGGAAAAATCCCTTTCCTAACATGAGGCTTTATAATGGGGCCACATGCAAATTCTGCCCTGTAAAGAGGAATATTAATCTATCTAAGATATGTCCCATTGTCATTAGAATAAATCTACAGACTACTCTAGGTGATGTTCTGCAAGCTGGAAAATGAAACAATTTGCATACAATGATACATGCGCAAGGTCTCATGCATCTGATGAGGCCTTCAGGCACAGAAGCAGAAACAAACTCCTGCAGAAGCTTACAGCTGAGAAGTTACTACCCATATAAATTCTTCCAGCACAAACCTGCTTTCTTGCTTGGCATTTAAGTGTTTTCATTGCATTATATGGCAGATAATTCCAAGGTATTTCTGGAGGCTTATCCATTTTTTAATAGAATTGAGTAGATAGAGACTAGTTGCACAATACTTCTCTTTGAAATATCAATAAATGCTCTTTATATGTCAGGTTGAACAAAACCACTACTAAAATCTCATTGAGGAGTATCTTTGTCCCTAAGTCTGATCATCCAAAAGCTACCAGCTCACGTAGTCAGATCAGTGATCAGTCAACATTCCTGTTAGCCTAGTTGCATTATAGTGGAATCAGACACATGAAAATGCATCACATTCTTCCCTTCTAAAAGACTAGGGGCATTATGGAAAGTAAAGAATAACCTAGTCTGACAGCCACTGCAAAGAACAATCCAAGAAAGGACAAGCAAACTAAGCATCAATACAACTCTGATTGGGAAATTCAGTTATACACCAACCACCACAGTATGGCACAAGCATCAGCCAGGGATTGCAAACTCCACCACAGAGATGGAAATCAACTCAGACAAAATCATGAGTTGCTCAAAATTAATTGCCTGACTTGCAAACATACAGAACCGAAGACAGCAACAGTGATTACTCCACCTCCCCCTTGCTGACGCACAAGGCCTTAAATAAATTACTTGCTTCTGTTTAGTCTTTAACCTGGTCAGAACCTACAAGTATATGAAATGTCAGCTAGAACAAATTGCTCTGCTTTACAAAGCAGTTTTTTTCCTGGTGTTTTGGTGTGCTTGTTTTGTTTGGTTGATTTTTTTGGGGAGATGAGGGGTGTAGTTTGGGCTGGGTTTGTTGGGGGTTTTGTGTGTGTGCATGGTGTACCAAGAGCAGAACACCAGTACAATATCAGTATGGTTCCTTGATTTTCAGGGCTAGTCTGCATTGCTGCAGGCCCTAAGTGTTCTCAGACTTGACCAGGTAAATATAACCTGTCTACAACAGGCACAAACTGCAGCTTCCCATCTGATATACCTGGTATTTAAATTAATTATTTTTCTAGCATATTATTTGACATTACAACACTACATTATATTCTCCTTGATGCAAATTACAAGCAGAATTGTATCATATCTTCCAACCTTTACCATTCATCAGTTTTTCTAATCCTGTGACTATTCACTAAATGTTTCACCTACCATGATGTTACAGTTTTGGAGCAAGAGTTAATGGATTTTGGCTTTGTTTCGTTCACATACTCACACTTCAGTTGTGTGGATACTACCTCAGCAGGATCCTGGTATGATGCATTTCCACAGAGAGTTTTGTTTGCTGTCCCCCGTCTCAGTCTGTAGATTTTTCATTCTGTGTTTCTTTCATGACATAACTGTCACGATGTCATATACAATGGGATGTAGTTTATGTTGCTAATGCCATGGAACAAATGGTGGTAGTGCAATACATCGTACAAACAAAAAAATACCCCTCCTCTTCATTATTTCTTTTCCTATAGTCAAACCAACTGGTCCCTGTTGCTTGTTTAAATATGTCTTTGAAACTAAGTTATCTGTTTAAAAACATCTTGGCTCTCCTGAGTGGAATATTTTCCTGAAGAGTAAACTACATCACCTACAGCACCAAGAAACAGAGTTTGTTGTTTTCAGAGCCAAAGTAAATTTCCTGGAGAGCTGTATTTTCTGGCAATCTTATGTCCATGACCAAGAACCATCCTCTGAGGACTGTGCTTGGCAGACCATTCCTGAACGGACATGAGAACTAACATGAACGTAGCCTGGCTGAAACTTGTTGCTTAAATCCATTGGAAAGCAAATCATGTTGTACAATTCCTCTCTATAATATGTACAATAAATCCACAATATAAATCTGCCAACATCTCAGCAGCCCTTTATGGCCACCTTTTTCATCAGAACTACACCGGAAGTGAAAAGCTTTACTATCCTTCCTGTGAAGCAATTATGATGTTATTGTCAGTCCATAGCTAGAAGTGACAAATCTTCTGCACTAGACAGAGCACACATTTCCAGATTTGTAATGAAATCTTCTCCTTTCCATTCCATGGCTGTCCAAAGACCTTTTGGGTTGGATAGGTGCCCAAGTGCAATGAACACAGGTATATTTTTTTCTGTTAACACTGCTGTCAAGTTTGCTCAGCACTGTAGGGAAGCTACATGGTAAAGTTCTGAAGCCAGTATCAGATTACAACATGTCATATGTGAGTAGAGCTGCTGGTGATGTTTAGAAGGTTTAATGCAAAACACATTTTCACTGGGAAAAAAATGCTAATTCATTTTAAACAAAGTAATCCATGACAAAGTAAAAATATTTTTACATTTCTTTCAAAACCTGGAATGAGTGGCAATTTACCTGTCAGAGGGCAAAGTGAGCATAGATTTTCAGCTCAGCAACTCCTGCCTGCAATTCACTACACCATCACAGTGTTAATCATCACGCTTGCACAGTGCTTCACTGATGTCTTCAGGTCTGTTTGATAATTTACACCTCATTATCATCTGGAATCAGGTTTTTGAGGGTTATTTCTAATTGACACTTACAGTGCATCAGGGGTTGCAAAAGCATTGGAGTCACTATCGGTATCATGTCCTTACTCGTTTCATACCGAAAAGAGTTTCATTATCTGCTTTGCTGACTTGGCCTTACTGATCCAAGCACCTATTGCCTCTGTCCCATCTGCTCTGGCAGGCAAGGAGAGATCCTCTCTAATGGCTAAGACACCAATTAAGATCTGGCAATAGCTCCAGATTTAGTGCTGTGAGGACACTCCCTCTCTCATCATTTAGGAGAACCTCTATGAAACTTCGATCCCACGGCACACACAAGTCAGCATGTTGGTACTGTTTCTATTGCTATGCAATTTAAAGACAAGAAACTGCACCACTGCACCCTCCTCAAACAGCAGGAGGTAGCTACAGCTGTCTATCAGTTTTTCACATCTGTGCATGGAAGATACATAGCAATAGTCTTAGGGCAGAACTCAGTCAAGTCTTTATGCTAACAATTAATCATATCTCTATGCTAACACATCCATCTGTTATACCTTTGTTCTAACTAACAGCTGTCATAGGTAAGCTGAGGAATGTTTAGGATCCCTACATTTTAGAAGCATTGTATGCAGCACCATAAGAACACAGCAACTTCTCTTTCATTTTTGGTTCTTGGTTTTACAGAAACGTGGTATTTGTTAGTTCAAAACTGAATGCAGGTTAGACTGAAAATATTTCTATAATCAACAATGTTAAAGCTATTTTTTTCATCTTGGTAATTATGTGTCATTTTCTTGCCTCAAACAGGATTCCAAACCCCTTCCTATTGAAGGTTGCTCAAGCTCAGATTTTCTCTCCAAATGCTCAAATAAGCAGGTTGTACCATGGTTTGGACAAGTCTTTTATGATTTATCTGTTAAGATGCTGCACTTACAAGTTTGCACACTCACTGATCATCAGTGAACACTTTTCCTCTCTATAATTTTAATGCAATTGAAAGATAGCTCTGGTGCTCTGTGGTATGGTGATGATGAAAAGGGAAGGTAGTGTTATGCTGGGAGGGAGAGAGAGGTTTTCAACACCCCATTGGTCAGAGGAAGTATTAAAGCCAAGCAAGACAGCAAAGTGACACCATCTGTCCATCGCTATGGTTGTCAATGATGGAACATCATTGCTCATAAACAATTCTTCTTAAGACACTTAATTTTTTGCTGCTAAGTAGTCAAAATAAGTCATTGCTCATTTCATTGTGCTGCATGTATTTATGTTTTGTTCAGTGACCAGAATAGACCAATTATTGCCACAATGATGTCCACCCTGTTGAATCCAGGCTGTCACATGGATACAATAAAGCAACTACCACCAACCTTGACACCAATATGTGCAAGTCATTTCACAAGTTCTCTGATGACCTGCTCTGACTTCTCAATGAACTCTCCACAACTTAAAGCTGCTTTTAGTTCACTGACTTCGCATTCATATTCTCCATTATTTATCATTCCCACAGTTCTTCACTCTCTGGCTCTTAGTCATTTCCATCCCTCGACCCTATGGCACTTGCTGCTTCCTTCTACAATAGGAGGCAGAAGCTGTCTCTGTCTCCCATGACTGTCATCCGTAAGGATTTTATATCCTGCTTAACTGGGCATCCATTGTTCCTTGAAAGTCAACCTTTGCGAAGTCTCTTCTTGCTGTGGAGATCACAATATCCTTGTATGTTATTACTTCCCGGTATCCAGAACATACAGACGCACTTGGAAAACCCAACAGTTGTCAGCAGAGCAGTTCTCCTCCATCTGGCCCTGCTGGAGCCTCGTGTGCCTCTAGAGCAGACAAACACACCTGCTCATCTGACTACTACAGCAAACATCTTTTATACTTATCATAGACCATTTCATGGTGATCATTCCATTTGACTTCCATCTTCCTCCAAACGTGAACTAGGCTGGAGAGGAACCTGCTCTTGAGCCTTAATTTTTGCAAATGAAAAGCAACAAACAGATTTGCTGCAGAAAGCAGCACTGAAGAACAGAACCTATTCCTGCATCTCCTGATGAGCTTTTACCACTAGATGGTGCTTTCAAAGAGAATCCAACAGCAGAAGACAAAACACCAGACAAGGTCAACATGCCAGAATGGAGAGAAAAAAGTACAATAAATCAAAGTAGAAGCATACCTTATGCTATTGAACTTAAAATCTAGGCCACACCGTGGATCTCTGACAGGGAAAGGGAGCCTCAACACACACATCACAACAGGGACATGACGAACAATGACGTATTAGTGAATATTCCTAGCTCTTAATTGCTTCCAGAAAACATTACTGGGGCATGAAGAGGAGAAAATAGACTAGAGCAGCCTCTGGGCAAGCAGATGTCATTTTGAGAATATCGATGCATCACACTGAAAGTGGCCCAAAGCCATCTCAGTTACCACCTGTCATAGTCCCTCCAAGAATAACTGATCACTGGGCTCAGTGGTCTGGGGAAAAAGTAAAGAGCTGGTGTTTGTCCTTGTGAACAGGCACAAATTGAGAGCTTTGCTGGTTATTTCCATCATGTAGAACATCATCAAACAGCATGAAAAGCTTGGCAAGTGCCTTTTGCATGGTGTTGGATGATGATTTAAAACACACATAACATGGCTGTACAGACACACAATTCTTCAAGGCTGGAAGCTTCCAGCTCTATTGTTTTGCCTCATGTTTCAATCAGGTAACGAATAGAACACAGCACAGAAAAAAATATACATTTTAATTTCAGCCTTTGCACTGGCTTATTGTTTGTTTAAGCCTGCCCAACTGAGACTCCTTGCACTACACGCCCCTGGTTGCATTCCATTGGAAACAAAAGCATATTTCAGTGAAGTACCTCTCACAAAGAGGTATTGATGAACCAGAAATCAGAGTCTGGACAAATGACCATTTTTCTATAAACACAGCTCTATTGTTTCAGCTTTTCTTCTCCCAGGGAATAAATATTTCATTATTCAAAGCAGTGGCTGAAAAGCAAACGACTCCTCCCTCTCCTCCCAACAATCTTCCTCTCTCCACTCCAGGAAAATGCAACTCCATGGTTTCCATGATCCCTCTCTTTCAATATTTGTATTCATTTTTTCACTCTTATCTCATCCACAAATACATTACTATGGAGTTAAAAAAAAAGAAAGCCTGAGCCTATTAAGACTTATAGAGTGATTTCTGTGATTACTTGCCCACTATACAGTAATTCTAGTTTGCTCTTTGCATGTGCATTGTCTATAACTAACTGTTCATCTCGCTACTACCAACACCTTCATTTTCACTCATCCTGTCTCTTCTTCTTTGGTTTTACTCCATACGTGTTTTCAGCTATTTCACAGATCCCAAATCAGTCCAAGGGAGGAACCAATTCTGACGTCCCTCCAGACTTTGCAGATTTTGAGATCTGATCTGAGTCAGAGGCATAGAATTTAAATTCAGTCTCCAAACATTGCTCTTCTGGGAATCACTGTTTTGTTCCACATGAAGCCCACTTCACCCAGATTTACAGAACAGGGTCAGATTTGAGGATGTATGGAAGGATTTTTGCATGCTGCCGCCCAAAATCCAAGATAGAAAGAACACAGGTCAATAGCTTCTCTCATGTCTTGTATCAAGAGAAAGCTGAGTGGAGATCTCATTGCTGTCTTCAGCTATCCAATGGGACAGGAGGAGGAAGACTTTTCTAGGAGGTGCACAGTGTAGTATGAATGGCAATGGACACTAAGTCCAAGACAGAGATATGATTAAATACCTGGGAAAATGTGTCATCACGAGGACTGTCAAACACTGGAAAAGGCTGCCCAAACAGGCTGTGGAATCTCCATCCTTGGAAATGCTCCAAGTTCTAGAAGTCAGGGCCTAAGGACTCAAAACTAACATGATCAGTTCAGAGCAGGTGTGGGATTAGACCTCCAGGCATCTTCCACTCTAAATTCTTTTAGGATTCCCATGCTCAAGGGGCTTTCTGTTACTGGCTACAGCTCCTCCAGATACAGAGAAGCTCCACAACTGTGTTCCCAAACTTCTACAGGGGCAGCATTAAGCAGCAGACTCCTGCAGAGGGCAGATTCATTAAGGCTCCTGGGTTTTCAGATCCAGGTATGACACAGTTCTGTAATGGATTTTGGTACATTTCTCCGGTCCCAGCACAAAACCAAAAATCTCAGTTAATAGTCACTTATTAAGTCTCAGTGAATAATCAGAAAACAGTCCAAAACCAAATCAATCACAACAACTCTCACCACAGAAAAGGGGAAAAATAACATTAACTGCAAACTGATCAAGCTTTGCTATGCCTTACCAATAAAATAACCAACTTTCCAAAATTGCTGTTAGAACTACAGCGTATAAGCAGAGATTATTCACTAAATGACAGATTTTTCTTCCCTAAACACGCATTTTGATTGCTGGAGTTCAGTTGTTACTACTAGATTAATAGGATAATGGGACAAATCAAAGTGTAACAGGTAACAGCTCCAAACATCTTGATTCTCCTGCATACATTTAACACAGTCTTGAAATGAAACTGGAAAGATTAGATTTCCCTTAGCAAAACATTCAATATATTATTCAAGGTTCCCAAGAGGACTTTAATATAAATGTACTCAGTGAGATGCACTTAACAGCATGAATTTAATCCCTGCAGGTTTAGACAAAGACAAGGTCCTGCAGGAGGAGGCAAACACAGGAAATGCATCATTACACGACAGCATCAACACAGGATTGCAGAGCTGGGAGAATTCTGTCCTGAGAAGCTCGCTCTGCTCTCCTCTGTGTCACAAGTTAGGACCAACATACCTCTGTCGGCAATTATGCTGTTCCTATCCAATTTTGGTTTTCCTGGTAGATCATAAGCACAGATGAGGTTGCACAGATATTCATAGATACAAGCAACAAGCAAGCTAATTAGTTCCATGCTCAGACAAGTACATTTGATCATGTATTAACCAAAAGACAATGCAAACAAAACAAACAGAGGATTGATAAAAGGCACATTTCCTCTCCAGGAGGAGAAAGGAGGGAAAGATACCTGGAAAATAAAACCAGACAAAATGCTTATTTGAAAAGGACAGAAGACATTTTCAGTAACACAAAGCATTAGTTATTTTCTGCAACTGTTTAAATACAAATTCCCAGTTAGTTTGTATAGAATATCAGAATCATAACTGATATATTCTACTTGTTTAAAAGTATTTTCCCTGTTCTGTTTCATACTCTGATGCTAAAGCAGCCTGGGAACATTATGCTGTTCAGAATTACACCGAAACTGTTGAATGCATGAAATAAGTTCAAGGTTTAGTCCATGGAAAATTCATAAAAACTTGGACAAACACATGATTCCTCATCCAAGACCTTTGACTTGAAAGAAACAAAGTTTGGCATCAGGGGTACTTGACACAGAACCACCAACAGATTTCTAATATCTATAGATAGGCATACAATTAAAAATTCATGATCTTTATAGCTCAGAGCTCTAATTTTTTAAAGCTATTCTTTTCCCTCTTTTGAGAGAAATGGAAATGGATTCTTGATATTCTTCTCAGTTTCTTTCCCATTCTTCTCTTGATATTTAGTTCATCTAAATAAAAGGGAAGAAGGCTACACTTGAAACTGAATTAATGAGAGCAGTTCAGAGAGAAAGTGACTTGCAATTCGTTCTCTTCCAAAGCAGATTGCCTGCCCTCAATGATTCATTTTATACATTCAGACCTCCAAGCTTCATGTGCCTTAAGCTCAGGAACAGCATAAAATTGGTGAAAGAACAGGGCAAAACCTCACATTTTAGAAAATGGTACCCAAAATATTCTTAACATCAGATAAACCAGTACAAAACTAATATGTGAATAATTACATGTTGTATTTGTAAAAAACTGTAAAGCCACTTGTAGAGAAGGGACAGTGTAAAGTCTCACAGCAGGTACTCTAAAAGGGCTGGCTACGAAAACAAGACACAGCCTCAGCTGGGAAAGGCTGCAGCCTCTCAAACAGATTTTGATGGTGGAATTGCAGAGCACGGATGCATTTCCTAGATGCGAGGGGAAGAAATGACACCTACTGTGACAAAAGGCCTCTGCAGCATTCAGAGGAGCTTGGCAGAGCACTTTCGTCACCAGGGCTGTTTAAAATCAAGGAATAGGGAAAATAGTTCTAAAGATGTACAGGAACACAAAGACAAAACAGGGATAAGGAAACTGAAGATGACTATTGCTGTAGAGACTGAAGCTTAAAAAGGAACAACTTTCTGGAAAGCTGACTCCTCTAACCGAAACACCAACATGTCCTCTGACACCTGAAGTGGCGGACGGCAGTGATTTCAGTGTGACATTCTAAGAGTCTATCATAACAAAATGAAACACAGACATACAAGTGAGGAACTTGTTTGGAAGCTCCGGCATGAGGGTGCAGTGGTGGCTACCCAAACATTGGGAAACAGCTTCTTGGCATGTGGTAGGTACATAGAGTGATTTTGGCATGTTTCCCATCACACCCAATGCAGGAGTCACAACAAGATGAACTGGCATTGCTAGTAGAAGCTCGTGGCTGTTGCAATACATTCAGTACTAGAAGTTAGTGACCCCCCTAAAGCACTGCAGAGCTGTTGAGATATGCTGGGAGCACTTCAAACACCATATTCTCTCCACGCTCCAAGGACTGACATCAGCCATGCTTTATTTGCTTAGCAGTTTCAGTTACTCATGCTGTTGGCTTACTGCGTTTCGTTGCTGGAAGTCACTGTCCCCTACCCCTCCCTGCTTTGTATCTAAGTGTATTTATATTAAAGCCACTTGGCACTGGAGCTTGAACTCAGGATCTTTGCTCTGTATCCTCTGCAAACATACCAAAATGAAGGCTCAAGAGCCTTGTTCTGTTTTTCAGTCTCTCAGCTCTTACAAATATCTAATCAACAAATTGGCACTGAAAGAGACCTCTGATGTTGGGACTATTACCCTATTATTGCAAGAAGTCAGTCCTACAAATGTGTTTCATAGACTCATCAACTTCGTGTTAAAATCAAAGTGGCTTTGTTGCAAAGAGAAAAGGCACAAGAGATCAGTCAATATTATTATACTAAGTAGAGCCTAGAACTAGAGGGGAGAGGAGACGTGTTCAGATATCTAACGCAGGAAGGATGTGATTTCTTTTCTGCAGACTCCAACACTGTTTAGTGAGTGTTTTCAGAGCACTGCTTAGAGTTGTCTTGGAATACAAAGGCTTCAAAACACTGAGCCCAATAAGGCCTGACAACAAGAGATAAAAAAAGGAAAAAAAAACAGAAGTAAAAAAGAAGTAACCAACTGCACGAGACAGAGAGGAAATGCAGAACTCCATTGAAAAGAGATTAATAACTGCTTTGTCAAGCTTTTGCCATTCTACAATGAAGGCTATGAGTACTGTCTTAAAAACCACTTATAAAGCAGAAAACTGAACACATACACACACCACACCCCTGTCAATTATGCCAGAACCAAATGACCAGCTAGGTGCGACTTGAATTAACTATTTCCTTGAGGCTCTGTTGAGGTGCTACACCTTAGCTCTGTTCATTACCCTTCCTTCTCTGAGGAGGTGAGGAGAACAAACAAGATGCACAAAGCTTTTCAAGTGTGGTGTTTTCTTAGTAGGTGTGGTAGGGCCTCTCTTATTAATGAGAAATGTTGCAAGAACCAAATACAATAAAACACTGCTGGAACAATACATTTATTTGTTTTGTTGCCCTTTTCCCCCCTGCCTCAGTCCAACAGCAACAAGTTTTAGCAGAGTATCCAAGCACTATTAATTATCTTATTTATTGTCATACACACAACTAACCTTTTCTGCTTACACAGGAAAAACTTACAAACCACAGTTTACCATCACGCATGATTTAAGTCATAACTGAATCTACAAGCCTAATCAGTACTTCCTCAAGTCACTTACAATGAAGTATATAAACAAAGAACATTCTGGTATCTCGTTGGATTGATTTACTCTGTCTGCAGCTAGATTTTGAACTCAGCACTTGTTACAGTATGTAGATAATGTCACCTGGTTCTGCAAAAGCCACTTGCAATAACCAGGTATAAAATTAGTGCTAGCTCCAAGCTTTGTAAGTATTTCATGAATCTTCCTCTCTTTCTTCCAAAATGAGACTCTATTGTAGCAGCATTTGCAATTACTTCATCATGGCTAACAAACTAATTAAGCAAGCTCCACCAGGTAACAAACTTGCAATATTATTTGATACTTTACTCTGACCAAAGACTATCAACAACACCCTTTTTACTCCTCAAGTTTAGAGACAAAATTGTAGCCCTTTTAAAAGGAGTAAGGATAACCATAAAGAGCATTATTTGCAAGCAATTGCAAATCCAGCAAAACAACCAATTACATCTGTAAACAATGACACTTTGTAAATTACAACCCAAAGTACTATCTTTTAATTAGGTTACATCCACAAAGATGGTTTATGAGTTTACATTAATCAGCTCGATCAGGAACATAACAACCATCTGCCATTTGAACCTTCATCTGAATGATACTAATGGCTTGGCTATTTTCAGCTCTAATTTGTCTGCCAGAGTAAAAGAAAACAGCATAACTGAAGAGATATGTTTATGGATAGAATAATAATAAATCCTTTGCATAATCTCCCATGCACAGATATTTTTATATACATAATGACTTTTCCTCTGAAACTGACTTGGAAACAAACAGTTCTTGTCAAAATATGAACACATTTATCTTGGTATTTTTACATTTCTTTTCACAAGTATAAGAAGAAAGACGTTATCACACAATTCAAGAAGTGACTGAGAGCGCAATATCAGAGAAGCATTATTAGAACACAAGATTGATACAGGAATGGCACAACTTTTGAACCAGCTTAAGTGAATCACAGTTCAGCACAGGAAAAAAACCCAAACCCAAATGAACAAAAAAACCTCCAGAAAAGTAACATGTCTACCCAATAAACATATATCTACACCATACCCAGCACTTCCTGCCTGCCTGTGTTTTAACCTTACATCTATACCACTGTAAGACTTGAAAACATTCAGACACAAACAGACCTTAAATTTCCAGAGCCCATTTTTGTAGAGGCACATTAACCTCCACTTATTAACAAGAAAGAAACCCAAAAATAGTCTTTGAATTTTGCAGCTACAATCTCATATACAGAACTCTGCTTAAATCACTTCAAAACTAAGAAAAAAAAAAAAGACTTAATTCATGTGTTTCTCTTCTCTCTACTTGAGAGCTCTCAACACAAAACATACCACATGGCTGAACAAAGATCTTCTAGGCTACTAGTCAGTTTCTAACAGTGAGAAAAAACCCCACACCCTTCAGAGACACTGCAGCCTCTTCCTATAATCAGTTCCTTTATTACTCACCCAGAACACTCAGTCATGATGTTTGCACAGTCCCAGGGTCAAACTCAACCATTAGAACTGGCTTACAGAATTACTGCCATGAAGGCTTTTACACCCCTCCTAAACCTGCTGCAGCAGCCTCTGCCTTTGTAACTTCCTGGGGTAATCAAAGAAATCAAGGTCACCTGCTTTTCATGGGAGCTCCCTTTCATCTCCTTAGCTGTTTGATACCTGCTGCAGTTACTGACCCCTGTTCTGGATTACAGCAGCTGTGCAGCTATCATGTCTACCCCCCTGGTGGTTTTGCCGGTAGGGTGCTCACACTGGGGCTGTTTTCTGCTGGGAACCACCATTTAGAGCTGCAATATATGGTTATGGGAGTCACCTATACAGGTAGAATTGACATTGCTTTTGTGGGAGCTTTAGTTGAGAGAGATAATCGGGCCAACATTTGCCTGCAGCAAAGGTAAACTCTTTTGTACTTCTTTCTTGTGTTTAAGGGCATCTGTAAACAAGTTCCCAAGACATGGCAAGCAGATCTAGAAAAGCTGGTTGTCTGCAAACACTGCAGTTAAATTAGGTAATATACGTTTCAGATGATGATTAGCTCCATCTGGACTATTGGAAAGGCAAACTACAAACCTTATTTAAATAAAGTAGTTTGGCTGATTATGATCACATACTAATTAACAGGCAAATTCAGCTAACAGCATCTTAGACCAGTTACAAGCAAGGTTAAGCTTCTATTTTGCTCTGGAAAAACTCTTGAAGTATGTGCATGTATAGCCCAAACAACCAAGGCACTAGGGAGAAACACTTACAGAACTGTATGTAAAGCATCATGATCCAGAAATCTACTGGATAAATTATTTTCTCTTTTGCCAACAAACCTGTGTAAATCAGAAGAAAAGCACAAGGGACATAGTCTTCAATATAACTTACACACATTGTCCACTTCAATTAACCACACTTGGAGAATCACAAATCAGAATTAACAGATGCTAACAATATTTCTAGATTCTTATGTGCATTATAAAAACTCCATCAGGAAGAAAACACAACAAGGAACAGTTGCTTTCATCCAAGAGAGTCGAGTTCTGACTTGTTGGGTGAAGGCACTTTACAACCTTGGAGAAACATTTCATGTCAAGAGGCATTTCTTGTTCCTCAGCCAGTAAAAATAACTTTGATGACATTGGTGTCCAACTTAGAAGCGAAGCAATGAAATTTCTCTCTGGAAAAGTACTATGAAGGTGTCCCTTTGCACAACAACAGAAAGGTATTAAAAAACACTCCTGAAGTGTTTATTAGCTCTGTGAAACTCTAACAAAAATTAAAAATGCTTCATATTTATAGCATTTGGTGAATTTGTATTGTTTTACTTGAATCTAGTTTCCTTATCAATTTCCTTTCAATTTCAAATTCCAATATTGTTCAATTTTTGCCACACAGAATTTCTGTGTTACCTTCTGGAACTTACTGGAGGACAAAAAAACCCCCTGTTTCAGTATTGAGCTGTGCACCTTATACACCTTAGAATTATAACAATAGCCCAATTCATAATTAGCACCTTATATTTCCTGTCTCCACAGCTGGATGAGTTTAAGTATGCAGCAAGTAACAAACAACAAACAGTTAAACACAAAAAAACCCACCTAAAGTTTGCACTGTGCACACTTTTCAGACTGAAAACAATCTGCAGGTCACTTGCATCTCTTTAATGACAAAAGAAGTACATCAGTATATTGTTCATCAAAGTGACAAGTCAGGCAATAAAAGATTGGAGCTGTCATGTACAAGAAAATGATATTCCAGTGTCAAACACTACTTTATGTGCTAAGAGCCCAAATTCCAGTTTCAATTTCTCTGGGAAATGATTGTGATATCGAATTTTAAAAGGTTTCATCCCAAACTGCACTGTCTATGCACTCAGAACTTACATTGAAGGCATTTTCTCCTGAGCTAGTGTTAAACAGAGGACAGTGATTAAATTCAAAGTGCTACCAGCACTGTGAGACATTTTCAGTACAACATTCCATGAAGAGACTCTTAAATTAATTTTTTACCAAGGTCTGTTAAGTAATTGCACCAGAATTCCCCAGGTAATTGCACCAATTGCTACTTTGCAGCATTGCCACCTTCGCAGCAAGAACAGCTTTATTACAGCTGCTGCCCCAGAAACAATAGGAATATTGGTGACTGTGATCCCAACACAGCTCAGGGAGGTCTGGACAAAATCTACACTTGGCTCAAATCCAGACTTAGGCTCCCTCTTGCCCTAAGAATGGCTCTGCTCTGTTTGGATTTACTGAATCAGTTGCCACTGAAATAAAATCACATAGATATGCAAAGGTGCTGAATTTATTCAGCTATTCCCTACTCCCTGCCATTGAAGCTTATTTTGCTCAGAAGTACTGAAACTTTCCACACAGTTGTGTGACTGTACTTGATTTTGGGACATTTAATTTGAGAGCCTCATTTTCAGAGCTCAATATTTACCTCGAAGCCAAAGGCCACTATGAGCTTGTAGAATTTGACTATCACCCTTTGTAGCCTAACACCTGATTTAATGTTAACTAGATATGAAATGGGGCATGACATTTGGGAAACTTTAATAAATTACCTTATATGTGGGAAACAAAAGAGCTTTTAAAAGCCTCTATAATAAATATCATGAGTTCTATGTCCCAAATGAATTGGATTCATTGAAATGAAAGTAAGGTTTCATTTTATTTTGCCTTTACTAGGAGAACAACTTAAAGCTTATGTTCCTTTTTCTCACCTTGTATTTCATTAACTTACCATTGCAATTTCATTAACTTTCTTGTTTTGTCTGCTACAACTTAAACCTTCACTTTTATTCAGGGAGTAACTTGATCTGCCAAATCAGAAGTACAGTCTGACACTTCTTTGCCTTTAAAGTTACCATCAGTGAATGGTGAGTGAGCCTATAAAACACTTTTGAATTTAAAGCAACCAGGGGGGAAGTTTGGATTTGAAAGTGTGTGTGGGAGGTGAGGGGCAAGCCTTGTCCTTTTGAAGAACTCTATTGTCTATCAGCTGTGAAATTACACTTTTATTACATTTTATTATTATATAATAAGCAAATAACAGGGAAAAAAACCTCAAATCCACACACACCCAAACCACACACAATACTAATTGGAGGATTAGCGTTAGCAGTTAAATGTCAGGTGATGGCTACAAAGGTTCCTTTCCCAGGGTGATGGAGGACAGGATAATTGCATTGTTTAGTCAGCATTTAATTAGTTACTTGGATGGGGCTTTGAGCAATGTGGTCGAGTGGAAGGTGTTTCTGCCCATGGCAGGAGGGTTAAAACTAAGGTTTAAGGCTCCTTCCAGCAGACATCACTCTAGGAGAAGAGAAGGTTGTGTGGAGATCTCATAGGAGCCTTCCAGTATCTGAAGGGGATAGAGAGGAACTACAGAGGGACTCTGTTAGGGGCTGCAGTGGCAGTACAACAGGGTCTAAGTAGAAAGAGAGGAAATTTAGACTAGATATTAGAAAGAAGCTTTTTCCTTTACGGATGGTGAGACACCGGCACAGGTTGCCCAGGGAGGCTGTGGCTGCCTCACCCCTGGCAGTGTTCACAGCCAGGTTGGATGAAGCCTTGAGCAACCTGCTGTGGTGGGAGGTGTCCCTGCCCAGGGCAGGGGGTTGGCACTACATGATCTCTACGCTCCATTCCAACCCCTAAAACTCCATGACTCCCCCAGCAGGAAAACTAACTCAGTGAGTGCCCTTTCCTGCTGCGCAGGTGTATTATTGGCTCGTGCCTCGCAAATTATCCACGCTCTGCAGCATCTCGAGGCGTACCCAGGCGATCC
>NW_008690382.1:9015-20874 GCF_000695815.1 Acanthisitta chloris | reverse complement strand
GTGCCGCTCGGCGCGGCTGCAGCGCTTGGACAGCACCTCACGTTGGCTTTTTTATTTTTGCTCTTCATCACCATGGGAGCTGGCTCTTTGCCATGGCAACCCGCATCCGAGACCTGCCAGCATCAGACAGGTCCCGCTGGTCCCTGATGTCCCTCTGGAATGAGGGAAGGTGGAGGAGGGTGAGCGAGAGGGACAGAGAGAGATGACCATAAGAAAAAAGAGGAGGAAAGGGAAAAGTAGCAAAAGAAAGGGAGGCGTAGGGTCAGGAATATTAAAAAAAAGCTGTCAGAGAGTAAGTGGAAAAGAGAAAAATACTGGTGAGCAGAGAAAGGGGCAGGGGGGAAGGAGAGGGAAAATACATGAGCAGGTGAGTGGGATGCAGGTGCTTGGGAGTGATGTAAGAGGCAGGTAAGGGGTGAGGCAGGTTTATGAAACTGTGCTGCAAAAGCCCCTTATGACTTCTCCCAGCCTGCCTGCTCGCCACCCACTTGCATTTCTTTCTCAAACAAAAAGCAAAACACTGCTCTGCAGCATTCCTCTGTCTTGACAGAAGCCTGAGTCAAAAGTGACTCCACTTGCTGCATGTGTGCAAAATGCCCCTACCTTACAGGTTCCTCCCTCTCCCACCACAGTCAGTAACAAGGCTCCAAGAGTACAAGCCAGCTTTAGGAGTACCATATCCTTAAAGGAGTCAAAGGAGGCAGAATAAGGGTTTAACTTGGTGGTCTGGCAGACATGACCATGAGCAGTTCCCAATGGATTTGCTTTGTGCTAGTCACAGTTCAGTGTGCCTCATTTCACAGTGCTCTATCTTACCATGGATACTTTCAGCACAATTCGTTTCCCTTCACTGTGGCTCAGCATTTCCCCAGGCAGGATTTAGCTCCGTTCACTTTGTCCTGGCTATGGTTAGCACAGCTCAGCGTTTCCCTGGCTCTGTGGAGCCCATGGCTGCAGCAGGACAGGGTGCTGGAGTGTGGCGGCCCCGAGTTCACACTGCTGTGCAGCCTCATTTGCTGTTGGCTTGGATCACTTCGGTTCACCTCCACTGGTGCCGTCACGAGACAGTTCCCCCTGTGCTCTGCCCTTTCTGCTTTTGTTCCTGTTCCTCTTTGGATCATCAGAAACAGGCAGTGACGCATCCACACAAATTGCAGATATCAGCTCCCTTTAAGCCACTTCTGCTCCTTATGCAGTCCTGGCATCACCCTCTGAGGGAACTGCTCTGGAACAACATCCCAGTCTCCTGAGCCTCCAGAATGCCACATGCTTCACTGCAAATATCCTCATTTCATATAAGGCCTTGACCTCTTTGTAACAAGGTGGACCTGCTGCCCTCCCTTGAATCTTGGGCATTGGTTCTGGCATGTTTCTCCCTCTTCCTGCCCCAGAAGATGTTTGGGGGTTTGGCCCCTTTGGAAGTGCAGACCAGGTAATTCTGTCATACTAAATTATGTAGCTGCTTGTTAGAGAGATCACACTGGCTGGCATCCCTGGGATGGCAGTGAGCAGTGATGATACCTGCCCCTGGAGCTACATCTGCTCTTCTTCCCATGGCTGATGGTCGTTTTTAGCCCCATCTGACCTTTAGCTCCCTCAGAATAGAAAATAAAATACAGTGTCAGAGCAGCCTGCAAAAGAAATCCAGGTCATGGGCAAACACTGCGAGAATCAATGACATCCAGAGAACCCACAGATTCAGGTAAGTGTGACACAGGGGGTGACCAATGAGAAAAATAAGAATAGGACAAAGGGAATAAAAAATGAAGCTGCTTTTATTGCAGTTGAAGATGCCTCATTCTCAGCCCTGGTGTGCACATGACTCACACCAAATCTTTGTGCCAAGGCAGGTCCTGAATGCAGAGAGGCTCCATTCACAAAAACACCCCCGAGCTGTGCATGAGGACATGGGCGTGCTTTAAATCAGAGAGAGCTCTGATGAGCATCAACACAGGCAGCATATTTCTGCCAGTCTCTGTGTCAGTAAACCTGGGAGCCGTGGGGCTTTAAAATGGCCATTTCAGTAGTTTGGTGGGTATCCCAAGCACCTGGGGCAGGAAAATGAGATGGAAATATTACATACACACTGGTACTTCTTCCAGTTAGGGCAAATCCTCAGGGTTTTTTGTCCCTGATGGAAGTGATTCACAACAAACAGCATGAATGTGCACACAGCACATGGTTCCCCCCAGCTGAGGCATTGCCACCAGCCGTGTGGCACAGGAATGCTCCCAAGCAAGCCCCTGCCTTTCTGGCCAGACACCTGCTTCCTGCTGCTCCCCACACTGCTGTGGGTGTCTGCCTTTGTGAGCCAGTGCCAGCACAGAGGGAGCAACAGTGAGTCCTGCAGTCCTTCTGGCAACAGCTCCCAACAGGCTGCTGCAGACATGGCTGCACTTGTGCCATCCACAGCCAAGGAGGAGGCTGGCACAGGGCAGGAGATCCAACGAGACCTGGACCTGCTGCTTGGGCTTGCACCCACCTGTGGCAGTGCTGGGAGAAGTGGCTGTGGTAGCTGAACTCCAGGAATCCAGGAGTCCCTTTATTCAAAATTTCTTTGGCTCTTGCTGCTGAAGTGCAGCAGCACAGAAGCTGCCTCTGCCCATCAGTTGGAAGCTGACACTGTCCCCAGTGCCTGTTGCCATTTCAAATCTTGCCACTCTGTATGCTTGCCCAGTTTGAGACTGGGGGAGCAGATCTCTAGTGTCATTCTAGGGGAGGCATGTGCTGATCCCAAGATTTCATACCCTTATGGGAAAAAAAACGACAAGATGAAGGATGAGCAAATGGAGCTCCCAAACTGTTTTAGGAACATAAATTCTACCCACAAGACAATTCCTCCAATCTGAGACCATACTTCATCCAGAGGAACATTTTCTTCCATGGTGCCTGGCAAACCATGAAGGCTGAGTTAGCAGGATGGAGGCTGAGTGGTTTCTTTGGATGGGGATCCATCCCTGCCTCACTTGCTGCAGGCAATGCTACCGTGTGTCTCAGGGAAACCATGCTCAAGGCTGACAGCTTGCAGTGGTGACACCACTGTCACATTTTGGGCAGTGCAAAACTACTCATGTCCTGACTTTCATGGACATCTGATGCCTTGGAGACACCATGTCCAGGGCAAGGCTGGGGATTGCTGTGCAGCTGCCTCGGGTTGCAGTAGGCTGCTGGTTTCCAGGCGATGTGCAAGGGCTTGTGGATCTGCAGCCAGCCACAAACCCTGGCCTGTTGCTGCTCACTGGAGCAATAAAACAGCCAGGATATTTCTGCTGCTCAGAGCCAGGGACAGCGTGCCAGGCACCTCCTGTGCTGGAATATTTCCATGGGTACAGCAGCAGTCCTGGCTGCTCTGCTGCAGAAGCCTCCTGTTGTCTCAGCTTCTGAAATTGCTGCTGGTGCTGTGTTAGCAAACTGAGCCTCATTCACCTTCACTGTGCAGAGCTTATTTTACAGGTGCATGTAGCTGCCCACCTCCTGCAGCTTTGGGAAGGGTTAATTTAGAGATGTAAAGTGCTTTATATGGAGATATATAGTGCTTTATGTCTTTATGCAGTTGTCAGTGCTGATAGGAAGCATCCTCCACCAGTATGCACCAGTACCAGGCACAGGACTGAAAGTGACTCAGGAATCAGGCTCAGGAGGCAATTTTGATGGCCAGTCATTATTCCTAACCAGAGTGTGTGCTGGAGCACAGCCCACACACAGCACACGACAAAGAGGTCTGTGCAGGGCCCTTCTCTCCTTCTCAGGGTTCTGCAAGGCTCCTGCAGCACTGGAAACCTTTGAGTAGCTGTTGACACAATCCCACAGGCTGAGAATGTTCCAGGCATATGACAGTTATGTTTCTGGGCACCAGTACATTGCAAACTGAAGCAAATAAGAGAAGTGCTGTGTCTGCTGTGTGTTTGAAGGGGCAGGATGCCTATGGAGACCCAATTCAGCTTTGTCTTGGCAGGGAAAGTCTCAGTGTAGCTATATTGTCCCATTTTCCACGGTGCCGTGTGCTGGGAGCGCAGCCACATTCGCTCTGAACCAGCCCATATGTTCACACCATTCCCCAGCATGACTGACAGTGAGCCAGTTCCCTCTGAGCATCTTGAGATATCCCAGACTAATTTATCCCTTGCACATAAATATTCTTCCTATGAGGATTTGGGACGTAAATTCCCAGCCTGGGGAAGGCCAGAGAAGACACTGGGATATATGATACACCTGGACTAACAGTCCCTGTTACAATACCTTCACAGCTTCAACAAGGTTTGAAAATCAAGGCTGACTTTTAGTGGAACTGAGGATCTTGCAATCAGCCTGCATGGCATGGTCCTGGCAGGAGTTGGCTGAATATTTGTATCCAACACTGCAGACACAGTCAGCCCCTTTCCCAGGCTCCTGCAGTTCACAGGAGACCCAAGTTTCAGGATCGATTCTGCAAAATATGCTCAAGTGTCTCACAGCACACTAGAGCCTAGCATTGCAATGCCATTTCTCTGGAGTACAGGGAAGGAGATCTGCCCATGACATGCACTGAATGGGGCGAAGACCATCTCTTAAAACCCTAAGAATAAATAGAAGTCTGGGACCATTCATCTGGAAAGGCTGAATCTTCAGGAAAGCCCTGGCATGGTGCTAGTTCCACTCTGTGTGCATCCTATGCCCATCCCAGCAATGGGTGTGCACAACCCTCTTGGTATGAAGGTGTGGGAGGATGCAGGATGTGGATGGGACTCATTGTGCCATCCTGATGGAGAAGGGAGCAAGCCATAAATGTTCTGCTGTATCTACTGCATCTCTGCACACACTGCTGTGCTCAGGTTGTATCTGCTCCTGGCTGGATGCAGGTAAATTGTTGCTGACAGGGAGTGCTGGAGGTCAGTGAGTCACAGACATCGAGGTTTTATCCCAGAAGGAAAGTAATGGGAGTACAATGGGAGGCACTGTGTGCTGGCCATTCCTTGGGTCTCTGAGCTGTACACTGGGGCAGCTTTGCACAAAAGGGGGTTTGGGTTGATGCTGAAGAAGACAGGTGAGAGATGAGCACACTCCTGTTCCCTGTGGGTCTAGGTATGTTGGGAAACACAAAAAAGGCCACAGCTCCCAGATTTCAGAATACTTACTTATTTAAAACAGGAAATTTGCCAGCACAGGGGGTTTTTTTATGTGAAAAAAGTCTCTCTTCCTGAACTGACATTTTCCCAATGGGGAAAAAAATCTTGTAAAACCCTCCAACTACATGAATGATTATTAGGCTCGAGCCTTCCCTCTCCTCCTGGAGCTCCCTCCTCCCTGAGTCCCCCTTCTTCCTTAGCCGCGTTCCTGGTGGGAGGTTACGAGTGCTCTCGGCTCCTGCGGTGGTGTCTGGTGGCCTTGCAGGATGATCCGACCTGTGCTATCAGCACTTGGCAAACACAGCCAGGATGCCAGTTACCAGGAGACTCCCAGCCTCACAAATCGAATTTTTCAGTAGGGAAGTTTCCCTGGGAGCTCCGGAGAGTATTTACCTGGCTGCCCTCCTGCCCAGCCCTGTGAAGAGAGGACTGCATTGCTCTTTCTGTTATATCAAGGCTGGTTTGAGTCCTGCTCTCCCCTTCCTTATGTGGGGTATTAGGGTAGTGCTAACAGATTTAAGGACAAGAGAAGGGCTTTTTATTTTACATCCTTGTTGTGTCCTTCTTGGTGAGTTGAAGCTTTGCCACGACGCCTTCAAAATAGGAATATTACAGTCTTGTCAAGGATGAGTTTAAATTCTAACCATAAAAACTAGCTGGGGTGTTTCCCCTAAAATCAGTTTGGTGGCTCTAGCAGGTTTCAGGACTGTTGTGGAGGTGATGATCAAAGGTGCAGCTGGGAACAGGGCAAGGTATAACAAAGGACAGAACTGCCCTGAAATACAACCCTAGGTCTGGCTGTTGAATGTAGCACTAACAAGGTCTTCTCTGGTGGGAGAAACTCCTCCTGCCTGCACAGAGCTGGCACATCCCAAAAAAGACTGAGACATCCCATACTTATGGAGCTGAGCTGCCAGCCCCATTCCTGATTGTTTTAATTGCTGATCAGAGCTCAGCTACTGTTAACCTTCCTCCCATAAGCTTCTTAGTGCTGCTGGCACCAGCCATTTCCTGACCTCTCTGAGTTGCCCTGACAGAACACGGGTGGCAGCTGATCCCAGCCTGGACCCAATCCATCATGTTCCCATTGCAACCAGAGAATTCACCATGAGCCAATCCCTCAACCTGTATTCAGTGATGTAAATGTGATATGAATTTATCACAGGCTGAGCCTCCTCAGTTTGTGCAAGGGTTGAAATAAGGCCAATGGCTCAGATTTTGACTGTAGCTGGGAGAAAGACCAGTGTCTCCAGCTGGATTGTAACTCACCCTCTTGAATCATCATTTCCATCCTGCTGGAGCAGGGATTATTGTACTTTCAGGAGTTTTTTTGACCCTTGAGTGAATCACTCAGCTGCCAGGCACAGCCCAGCCAGTGTCTGCAAGTGCCTCATGCATCTCCACCCCTTCCCTCCACCCCTTCCCTCCACCCGAGTGCTAATTACTGCTGAACTGGTCCTTTAATATTTAATTGCCACCTTGACTCCCCTTTTCATCTCCTCCCTTCTCAGGCATCTCTGTGCCTCTTGCAGGTTGGTCCTTCCACTTTGCCTGGGTTTGTCCTCCAAACGAGCTCCACAGCTTGACCGTCCACACAAGAAAATCCTGTCTCCCTGCTGAGCCCAGTCCGAGCCCATGCAGCATCCGTGTGATGTGGCGCCGCCGGAGCCCTCGGAGAGTCTTCACTCCAGTTTAGTGGACCCTGGAGCCGAGGTTGGTCTCTGGAGCTGCTTTTGAGTTCTGCTGGCAAAGGGAAGTGAGATGGTTTGCTAAATTTCAGTGGTTGGGATAAGAGGCATTGAATTTGCTATTCTTCTCGCATCAGACTGCAAATGGGTCACTACCACTCATGTAGCCCCAAAACTGCTGTGTGTGGAATAATCGTGACTTTTTGTAGCTCACAAAGGGCACATGGCTGTGTCAAGTGCAAGCTGGCTCCTGGCATGCTCATTTGCAGCTTGTGAGCTACAAGTTACAGGCCACTGTGCTGCCCACGTCCTCCTAGATCTGGGCTGAAGCCATGGGCTGGAGTGGGGATCCTCCCTGGGCGAACCACTTGCTGTCTGCAGCTTTCCATACATTCCCCAAGGACTACATTTCCATAAAAGATGAAAAAAACCTGCTTGACTGGCTGTCCTGGCCACTTTCACAGCCTCTCACCCTTCCAAGGCTGGTCCTGTGTCCTACATTTGAAAGCTGGGTGGGAAATGGGGTCAGCAAACATGCATTCAGCCCTGCTGTGTGTGCCTGTAAGAGGGAAGAGCTAAGGGGACAGACCCTCTTCTTGTTCACTCAGCCTATGACCATTTCAGAGGCCTTGCACTGAAATAACAAGTTTTCAGGAGCAGAAAATGTCAGGAGAGCTGAGGGGATCATGAGTTATTCAAGGTGGCATGGAACACTGGTAGGCACAGATCTCACTCAGAGGACTTGGGACAAGAACCTGCAGCTGGAATGATGCTCAGGGAGAAGGAAAAGAGGGGACACACTTGTCCTCAGTGGGAAAAGGGCTGCTCTGCATGCCCTGAGACCTTTCTGTGCTGGTGCTGTGATGGTATCCCTATGGGAAGTACCAACAGGCAGTTTTTAAGCAGGGCCAAGCTGCCATTATACCCTTTAACTGGCTTTGGTAGTTTTCATTTTAATTGTATACTGATCCATTTAAAAATGAGTGTCTCAGCAGGTCCTTTGATCCCCATGAGTTTCTCCATCTAAAGCCCATTTAAAGTTCTTGGCTGGTCCCTCCTCCCAGTCTAGGGAATATGCTGACCTTTCTCCTGGCTGGAGGAAACACCTCAAACCCCTTTTTATCCTGCAGTGCAGCTGGATGAAGGACCAGAGTAGGGAGAGGCAAGGAGGAGTTGCTTATTGCAAGGACGTTTGCTCTGTGTTTGATAGGAAAGATGCCTCCAGGCTGCCGGGAAACTCTTCTTTGATATACAGCATGTTCCCATCCCTCCCTATATCCAAGGCCTGGAGAGGGATTGCCAGTTCAGCTCAGGAGCCTCGGGCATCACGATCTGTGAGTTCATTGCTGCACAGAGCCGTGTGCAGGAGCTCCTCCGAGACTCGGCCAAGTGGCTTATCTGCAGTCCCGATACACGATGTAAAAGCAGCCTCGCAGAACTGCCAGACTTGGGCTTCTCCCGTGGACTGTTGGCAGCTGGATCCCAGCTCCTCCCAGCAGTTCCCGAGTGCCATCTGTTGACTGAATAACGGTCATGCAAAAAATGGAGAGGAGCCAGGACGAAGCTGGGTGAAGTGCACTCGGGAGAAGTGGCGGCGTGGGACTGAGTGGCTCTGGAGGAGTTTCACGGGGTGCAAAAGGAAGAGGAAGGAGGGTTTCAAGCCAAGGCTGTTCCCGCTGGTGGAGGGGCTGATGAAAGGATACCAGGAATGCTTCTCAGGGAAATCAGGTTTGGGTTTTTTTGAGGAATCAGATTCTTTCCCTCAGGCTTTGTGTAAGGCAGAGAGACAGAGGAGAAACAAGTCTTGCTGTTAAAATGTGGAGCAAAACTTTCTGCCAGCTGCTAAATGCTGTCCTGAATGCAGGGACTCCTGTCAGGGGCTGTTCTTTGTGCTGAAACTGAAAGGGAGAGGCCTTGCAGCACACAGCTAGAGAAAGGGATTGTTTCACTGTCATGAGCACAAAACTGACAGGTCACTGCCCTGATTTCTTTCCTTTGCCCCAGAAAAATCTCCAGCAAACTTTTTCCTGAGTGCAGAGCAATGGCTCCAAGTAGGCAGCTGGAGGCTGTGCTGAAGGGTGGTCAGCACAGCCTCTGGGCCCCAGTAGAAACTCCTCTATGTCCTTTTTATTATTCTAACTTCCAGGCTTTCTTGAAGGCAAGTCGCTGTCCACCCCAGGCACTAGTCCCTCAGGGGCTGCCTGTGGTTGGCAAGAGCTGACCCATTCCCTTTCCCTGAGGCAGAAACCACAGAGCCACCCTGGGTGGAACCCATGGCTTCTGTGCTGAGCATCTTCAGAGATGGCACCAGCAGCCAGAGCACAACAGAGTCCAAAATCAGGCCATCCTGCCTATGAAAGGTCTTCTGGGATTTTAAAATATAAAGGGAATAACTCTAGGACTGGTGAACAAATTGATGAGTGAGTAATGAGGCTGGTTTCTCCAGATGTCCTTCCCATTGCATGTGGATGCAGGATACACTCACTCTCTGAAGTACTCTGTCAGGCAACTGCATGTTGGGAAATACCTGCCATCAACAGCCTGAAAGAGCAGAATTTATGTCCTGCAGTCACCAAGGTGGAGGTGGATTCAGTGTGTCCTGAGGTCCTGCAGGGACCCCCAAAATGTCATGCATCCAACACTCTCTTCTCACTGGAGCAGGAGGTTGGAGACCATCTCTGGCTCCTCTTCTTCCCAAGTGCAGACCTCTGGGCATAGCTGCTCCCTGGTGCCAGGTTGCTGCTAGAGCAAGTAAGGGGTTTGACAGTTTTTGACAAGCCCCTGAGCTGAGGACAGCTGTGGTGCTACTGCTGCCTTTCCTGGCCACAGGAATGTATATGCATGTATATAACCCCATAAATCTCAGTGCATTTATAATGTTCTGCTTTGTCCTGTGATACTCCCAAGGGCACAAACAGGTCCCCAAACCAACCTGTTCTGCCCCACTGCTGCAGCTGCTGCTCCCTTGGCTGGGCCCTTTTGCCCCTGGGTTGCATGTCCACAGTGTTCACTGAGTGTTCATCTTCTCATTGATCTCAGATGACAACACAGAAGTAGATGCTTGTCATTTATGCCACTCAGACATGGCAAAGGACAGCTGAGATATGTCAGCTCTGTATGTTGAGGGCTGGAGTAGCCAACACTGCAGCTCTCCAGAGACATCAGCAAAAGCATTTTGGGGTTCTTCACCCCTGCTTATGGCACTGCTCATTGCAGGAAGAGCTTGGCCATGCTATTGATAGCAGCAGGTACTTAGGATGCCACAGCTATGAGGTTTGTGGAAACTCCTTGTGGGCACTTAGCTTAAGCCTTGGGCATGACATGGGATCCATGGGTAGCACAAAGGACCCTGCTGCACATCGTGTTCACCCTGCACTGTGCACAGAACCTGGCCTGGGAATTTGAGATAATGTCTCTGTTTTAACCTGGACTGGGTGTTAGCAGTGTATGCAGACTCCTCGAGGCCAGGAACATGGCCACCACACAAACAGGATAATGCACTGGCGCTGGCTGGACAAAGTGTTTCCATGAACACTGACTCCCTGACTCAGCCCAGTGGCATCTCCCAGGGCTGACCTTGTCTCGGCAGCCACCAGCCCAGCCAAGCCCAGCCCCTCACAAGGGACTATGCCAGCTTGGAAACTCAAGGCAGCACCATCCCAGAGCACCCCTGTGTCCCCAGGGCAAGGAATACCCCACATGGCTCCTCACCTCCTGCACAGCCTTACCCACCACGAACCTCTTAACAACCACTTGGGCACTAGCAAAGTTTTGGTGGTTATTTTTCCTAATTTTCCGTCCACAACAGAGTCTTCATTTCTTTCATTAAGCCTGAATCCAGAGGCACTGCCTGGGAAATGGTTTCAATTTCCTTTCATCATTTGAGTAGCTACTAATGAATATGGGTCAGTCTGTCCCTCCGAGCACTTTCACTAAGCCATGCTTCCAGCTTCTTAGTGCCCTGATCTCCAACAGCCTGAGTCATGTGCAGAGGAGGGAGAAGATTCTGAGTTCTTCAAAGTCTTTTGCAGGTTTCCCTTGAACCACTGCAGGTTTCAGGTCAAACTTTTTGGATTTTCTGAGCAGTTGACCTTCTCAAAGGTCTTAGAGGAGACAGGTATCAGCAGTGGGGTTTTAACATATGAACATAGCAGGGCCTGCATTAAGGTTGGGGTGTGCATCAGTCCTTGGGCAAAAAAATATTCCCAGTGTGATTCCATCTCCTGTTCTCCTCTCACTCAATCTGGGTCCCTCAGGATTGAGGGAAAGGGCAGACTGTCTGCCTTGAAGGAGGATGTGTCACAGACAGGACATGTGGCTGAGGTCACTTGGTCTGTTCAGCCTGGAGAAGAGGAGACTGAGGGGAGATCTCATGGCTGTCTGCAGCTTCCTCACAAGGGGCAGTGGTGGGGCAGCACTGATCTCTGCTCTCTGGTGACCAGTGACAGGATCCAAGGGAACAGCTGGAGCTGTGTCAGGGGAGGGTTAGGCTGGATATTAGGGAAAGGCTCTTCCCCCAGAGGGAGTTTGGGCACTGGAACAGGTCCCTAGGGCAGTGGTCATGGCCCCAAGCCTGACAGAGCTCAAGGAGTGTTTGGACAATGTTCTCAGGTACATGGTGGGATTGTTGGGGTGTCCTGTGCAGGGCCAAGAGTTGAACTTTGATGATCCTTGTGGGTCCCTTCCAACTCGGGATATTCCATGGTGCTGAGCTAAGTGTTAATGTGGCAACCCAAGACGCAGCAGATGAATGCTAACGCTGTTCCCCCAAAGCCCTGTGACTTGTGACTCTCTGGGGGTCGTTTTGGCAGCTTTCAGACAGGGATTATGGGGATCCCTCTCCTTTTGCTCTGTGCTTTCTGCCTGGTGCTGGCTGGCGATGCCCACCCCATAGCATCGCTGCTGCCCCCTCCTGAAAGGCCTGGTTTAACAGCAGGGAAATCATTCCTGGAGAATACTGAAATGAAACAGAAAAAGGCAAATCTGCCCCTTGTTTTCCCATGAAGGCTCCTGCGCACAGTCCCTCTCACAAGACGTGCAGGACCCCAGATATTTCCCGTCCCCGC
>NW_008690382.1:0-8976 GCF_000695815.1 Acanthisitta chloris | reverse complement strand
GAATGGCCACGCAGCCAAGCCAAGCTGTTTGCCTGATCCATCCGTCATTGTTTGCCCGGCTTTTCCCACTTTGAACGAGGGCTTGTGGCATCAGGAAGTTAAAAGGAGTCAGGAGAGGGGGGGAAAGGGGGAGTGTTTCTTTTAAAAAGAGAGTGAGATTGGAGAGGAGGACACAGGCACTCCAAACCCTGTCTGTGCTTGGTATATTAGGCAGCCAGTGCTCTTGGCTGGGAGCCCAGACGAGGCTTTTGTAATCAAAACATGATCTTGTATGCTGTGCAACCAGTGCTGAGAAAGGCCGTCTGATGGCTCTCCTCTTTTAGCTCTGCTCTGGAATCTGCCGGGCTCCGCCGCCGATGTCCAACATGCACCGAGCTGTGAGTGCTGCCGCGCGGGGCCTGGGAGGGGCGCGGGGGTCCCTCACCCGAAAAGGCCAGGCAGGCACTGGCACTGCTTCCTCCAGGGTGGCCTTTCGGTGCTTGTGGCTTTGTTGTTTTCTTGCCTCTCCTGGCTGCCAGCAGGCACGGGGAGCAAAGAACCGTACCGCATGGCAGGGAGGGGTGCTGGGGGTGGATGTGGGGTGCTGGGGTTTGCATCCATCGCCGGGGCAGGTCGTGGTGGCTGGCTCAGCACAATGGGCTGGGGCAGACAGCAGACAGAAATGCAGGCAGTGCTGGATGGTGCCTGTCCCAGCGAGGGGTTCAGCTGCAGCTGTCAGGGAAGAGGATATTTCTTAAAAAGAGCGGATGCGTTTGCTTACGCAGAAGAGCGTTAGTAAGGGCCCTGCTCCTCTCCCCTTTCCCTCCCCCCCACCTCCTGCCTGTCTCGCTTTCCCAACCATGCTGCTTCCGAGGTCTTGCTGTAGAACCATAGAAGTGTGTGGGAAAACAGTGCACGCAGACATGGTCTGGAGTGAGGAGTCCCTCCAGCCCCTGAAGAGCTGCGTAGCCAGTGCGTGTGCCGCTTAGGAGAGGGGTATGACAGAGCGGGATGTCGTAATTTAATCGAGGCACGGAGCCGATAGCTTTCCATTTTCTACTCTTGTGACATTTTTATCTGCAATAGAACGAGGCCTCTCATTCTGCAGCTTTGCTTTGCTGCTGGGAAGGCTTTAGGTTCAGCTGCTTGCTAATTCAAAGCCATCATACATTTGTTCTGCCAAAGCCATTTATAACTCTCCGTCACCGTGACATACGGGCACCTTGGCTCCCCGGAAGAGCTTTACTCCAGGGAGGGTATGGTGGAGCCACTTTCCATCCTGAGCATCAGCTTCAGCAGGGGCTGGGGCAGCAGGTTCATTCCAGAAGCAGGGAAGAGGGCATGTCCCCGTTATCAGCTGGCTCGGGGCAGCAGCTGACGAGCAAACGCTGACTGGGCTGAAGTGTACAATGGGAGAGCCCCTGGGAGCAGAGCGTGGGCTCCACACGCCGCTCGGTGCTTTGACACAGCCCTGGGAAGTGCAGTGAGCGACCCCCTCTCACCCACAGAGGAGAAACACCTTCAGGGTTTTGTTAATAAAGGGGGGGAGAAGTGCTGAACGCCAGGAAAACTTTCCTTCCAGTGAATTGTTTCCTGCTGGAAATGGAAAGACCCCCCTCCCCCTGGCACGAGCTGTGTTGCAGCGTAGACAAATTGCTGACAAATGGGCAGAGAACAGCCTGACAGGCCTTTTCCATCTTTTGCTTTGAAAAGAGGAGAGCACAAACAGAATCTCTGCAGGAATTTTTTAATTCTTCCCAAGCCAGCAGCTCTGCCAGTCCTCCTTCAAAGGAATCTGAAGATGAAAGGGGTGTGTTTGAGGGCATGCACCACTTTGATCCCACCCTCCAGCAGCCAACACCCCAGCACTCGGCAAACAGCGGACCTGCCAATTTAGTGCTCACAGAACAGCTTCTGTTCAGGTAAACACCGAATTCGGCTTTAATCAGCCTTGCAAAATGCCCATGGAAGTGTATCCACCCACAAAGGCAATCTGCTCACCTGTTGTGTACCCGATGATGGATGGCCATGGAAAAGCCATTTGTTTTCCCACAGATCTTGACAAAATCCCATTGTCCAGCAGGAGAATGTGCGGAGGTGGTTTAAATGTCCCTGTTGTCCCACCTGGACACAGATGCCTGTGTCCTGTGTGCTGGCAGAGCTGCCCTGAGCAGGGGCTGTTCAATCAGCCCTGATCACACACACCTCGCCAGGGACACCAGTGGAGGTGGGCTGGTGCAGGAGCTGAGGTCTGGTGTTGCAAACTGGTTCTCCTGCCTTCCCCTCACTGCTGTCTGACACCCAGCACAGCTCCTCCATGATGGGATCACCTCTGCAACCTATAGTCCCTTTTCTCTAAAGAATGTTCCCTAGGCAGGCATCTCCCCCCACCCATGGCACTGTTCTTTCCAGATCTGCTTGATCAGAGCTGAAATAGGATTAGCTTTCAGAGGTTTTAGTTAGCTTCGGGCTTCTTTTAGTTAACTTTGGGGTTTTTCACATAAAGCCCTTGAAGGTAAGGGCAGACACTGTGGGGATGTGTGGTGATCCAGCAGCTGGATCCCCTCCCTTGAAGATGAGCACTGGCTGTGCACACAGGGCATGATTGGCAGCCTTGGTTCCTGGGAAGACTGTGACAGTTTTGGAGGAGCAGTGATGCTAACCCATGCCTGCACTTCCACTAGAATTATTTTCTGGAGGTCCAGCTAATGCAATGTACCCACCTTCTTACCTAGTGTCCATCTCCCAGGTAGCTGAACACATTCCTGTGTTAAGGAGGTAATTCCTGCAGCTCATCTAAAATCCTGTGCTTTCAAATGACCAGGATAATCACATCCTGGCAAAGTGTTACATGACACACAGGAGATAAAGGGTCAGGTTCCCAGTGCTTTAATTCTGCCTCGTTGGATGCATTGGCCACTATAAACACATTCACTTTTGGGAGGCTGGAGCTCTTGGATGTCACTGGGGAGAGCTCACAAACAAGCTGGGAACACAGAGCAGAGTCAAAGGCTTTCCCTCCCCTGGGCTACAGCATCTCTGGTTTTAGACAGGATGGCCTGATTCTGGGCTCTTCTCCCAGGTAACAAGCAGCAGGACAAGAGGAGACAGCTTCAAGTTGCAGCAGGGAAGGTTCAAGTTGGATATTAGGGAAAATTTCATCACGGAAAGGGTGGTTAAGCTTTGGAATGGGCTACCCAGGGCAGTCACCATCCCTGGAAGTGTTCCTAAAACAAAGAGATGTGGTACTTTGCAATATGGTTTAGTTGACAAAGTTGGATTCAATGATCTTGGAGGTCTTTTCCAACCTAAATGATTCTGGGGTTCTATGAGGCAGTGTTGGCACACATGAACCTCTTTGCCAGCCCTTGGGGACTGTGTTTGTGCTTTTCCACAGCACACTGGCTGTTTTCACTTCACAGGCACACAACCCTGGGAATCACCCACATCTAGTAGTGAGATGGACAACGTTTTCATTCCATTTGCTTCTTAGTCTCACCAAACTTTCCTAGCAGCTGGATCTGTTGTGGTGCTCTTGCAGTGGATTTACTGCATGGGGCCAAATGGCAAAGGTGGCAGGAGGGAAGTAGGTGCTGCTGGTTAGAGCTGTGATGTCAGAAAAACAGGTATTCAGGTGTGCAATGCCTGTTCAGGGATTTGGGGTTCCTCCCCTCCCTCCTCAGTCTCATTAACCTTACCCAGCTCCCCTTGTGAGCAACGGAGAGGCAACAGGAGATCTCTGCAGCACACAGATGGATGCTGATAAGGAGAGCACAAAAATGCTGTTTCAAAATAAACCTGTTGTTCCTGGTTGTCAGAAAAACAGGTATTCAGGTGTGCAATGCCTGTTCAGGGATTTGGGGTTCCTCCCCTCCCTCCTCAGTCTCATTAACCTTACCCAGCTCCCCTTGTGAGCAACGGAGAGGCAACAGGAGATCTCTGCAGCACACAGATGGATGCTGATAAGGAGAGCACAAAAATGCTGTTTCAAAATAAACCTGTTGTTCCTGGTAGATCTCAGCCTCTTGCTTTCCTCCCTACAAACACCAGGCAGGGTGACATGGATCAACTTGCTGTAGCCAGTTGGGGCTCATCAGCATCAATTTTCACTAGACACTGTTGTCACTAGAATTTTAAAACCTCCCAGTTGTGATCCCTGCAGTAACCAAGGGAATCTGGTCTCACTGAATGCCAGTGGTGGGGAACTGAGAATGTCTGAGCCTGTGCCTGAGAACAGCTGAAGGTGAGAGTCATTTACTGCATACAGCTAAGCAGGGTGTTAACTCTGGAGCCTACTGACTGACGTCAAAGTGGGACAGCAGCTTTTTGCTCAAATTACCTCATTGCTGAACAAAACCTGTGACAAAAGATCAGCTCTGTCAGGAAAAAGTCAGGGAGAAGTAGTGGGGAAAGACTTCTCTAATTCCCACTCTGTCCAAACAGAAGGAGCAGGTCTCATTCTGTTGGTGTGATGTCTGAGAATAGCTTTGCTCCTTGTGTTTCCAGGATGCTGCTGTGGATGATGCAGTGTTGAGGAAGAAAGAGCAGAAAGATGTGGAACTTGATAAGAAAATCTTGGCTTTGCGGAAAAAGAACGAAGCGCTGATACGGAGATACCAGGTGAGTCTGCAGGTCCTTCCCTTCCCCAGCCCTGGTTTGGGGCCCTCAACTCACAGTGTAGAAATAATATTCAGCAGTGTTGGAGTGATTTTGTTATACAGATATCATGTTTGTATCAGAAAGCATTTGGAACAGGTGGGCAGAGCTCTGCCTTTACCTACAGCTAAGGGGGAATGGACTTGTTGGAGCAAGGCCAGAGGAGGCCACCAAGCTGATTAGAGGGATGGAGCACCTCTCCTGTGAGGAAAGGCTGAGAGAATTGGGATTGTTCAGCCTGGAGGAGGCTTCAGTGTGACCTAATTGCCCCTTCCAGTACCTGAAGGGAGCCTAGAGGAAAGATGAAGAGACTTTTTACAAGGGCCTGGAGTGACAGGGTGAGGGGGAATGACTTCACACTGACAGAAAATGGGTTTAGATTGGATATCAGGAAGATATTCTTGGCTGTGAGGATGCTGAGGCACTGGCACAGGTTGCCCAGAGAAGCTGTGGAAGTGTTCCAGGCCAGGTTGGACAGGGCTTAGAGCAACCTGGGCCAGTGGAATGTGTCCCTGCCCATGGCAGGGAGGTTGGAACTAGGGGATCTTTAAGGTCCCTTCCAACACAAACTATTCTAGAATTCTACAATCTGTAGACATCCAGATACAGGCTGATAATAAGGAAATATATGTGTTCCAGGAAATAGAAGAGGACAAAAAGCGAGCGGAGCAGGAGGGAATGGCTGTTACCTCCAGGAGACCCAAGCAGGATGGACTCACTATTACCATCACCAAAGCTCACAACGTAAGTGTTGCCTGTCCTGCACCATGGGCCAGCTCCCACTCCAGTCCTGCCTCAGGAGAGTGACATTTCTGAGAGAGAGCCTCCACAGCAAAGCCCTTTGAGGCACAGCACACAGTTCCTAAGCCCTGCAAAAGCTCCTCTTGCCCAGAGAAGCTGTGGCTGCCCCCTCCCTGGAAGTGTTCAAAGCCAGGTTGGATGGGCCGTGGGGCAACTTGGGCTAGTGGAAGGTGTCCCTGCCTGTGGCAGGGGGGGTAGAACTAGATGATCTTTAAAGCCCCTTCCAATCAAACCATTGGAGGATTCTATGAGAAGGATGGGAAAACTCTACAGGGGTGTGTGCTCAGAGTGATTTTAGGTGCTGCACATACATTTCCAGCCATGCCCAGGCACCTGTAGCACACATGCAGAACAACAGACAAATGAGTGGATGAGGCACACTCGGCTCTGGATGGGTCCCAGGTGTCAGCATCACTGCAGCTACACAGGCAGAGCTTATCTGGTGTGTGTGTGTCACTGGAGGCATCAGGCATTCTCAGAGAATGCCATAGGCTGGGCAAACTCATGGTCTCCTTAAGCTCTGGGAGTAAGCAAAGCAAGTAGCCCTGGGCCAAAGGCTGTGAGTCCCAGGCTTCCTTCCTAACTGGACCACACCTGTGTCTGACAAGCCCTGTTCACCCGTCCTGGCAGTGTGGGGCTTGGGAAACCACCAGCCAGTCCTGCCTTAACCTCTGGGCCAGCTCCTCTGAGCCATCCCACCCTCCTTCCAGCACTCCCAGCTTGTTGGATCCAGGCCATTGCTCACTTCCCACCCCTGGCCCGGTCCTCGCCTCGCTCTGGGGCTACACTGCTGCACACATTTTTCTCTCATACAGGACCTGAAAGATGCAATTACCCAGACTGAACACTATGGACAAGATAGCCCAGCCCTCTCGATGGTGAGCACCACCCTCAGCCATCCACTTGGCTTCCAAGGCCACTTCCAGCAGGACTTAGGCTTTCCTGAGCTAACTCAGAGTGCTGCAGAGAGAGCTGAGGATGACATTTGTTTCCCATAGCTCTGGCATTTTAGTCTGAAATGTCAGATTTGTAAGTGCAAAGGATTTTTCAGCCCTGCTGTAATTGTGGGTTTTGCTGCTGAGCAGACAACAAGTCCCTTGTTCCCCAGGAATGTCACTGCACCGTGCTGGGCACGGAGACCTTCCCTGGGGCAAGGCCTGCCTGTTCTGTAGCCACCTCCCCGCTTGTGTGCAGGTGTGTTTGGGGAAGGGAATCACACTGGGGAGCCAAGGGCCTGGATTTGCTAATGGAAGTGACTCCTTTTCCAGGACAAAAGGGTGGTGAGCGAGAAATGGGGAAGTCCCTGTCCTACGAGCCCTGGGTTCGGCATTGGCAGTGAAGAAGAGGAGGAAGAGGAGGAAGCAGATCATATGTTCACATTCAGGATGGGGAAGAGGATGCAGCTGGCTGTTACCATGGACAACAAAGCTAAGGTGAGCAGTGAGGAGGGTTCCTCTTACACTGTGGCCTCTTGACTTACAAAGGTGCTTCTGTTCTGCCTCTCACTTGAGCTTTCTGCCCAGCATGTCACATCCAATGTTCCCTTTTCTCTCATTTGTCAATCCTTTAGCTCAGCCTTGGTCTTCATCTGGAGTTGCCATGTGCTTCCCTCCCCATGTCTGACTCCCAGGGATTGGTCCCCAGGCCTTGCAGCAGCTTTCCCTTCCCCCCTGCAGCTCCCTCCACCCAGCCACAGCTAGCCAGTTCCCTTTCTGAGGGACCAGTCACCTTGTCCTCCTGGGCCACTCTGGTGTTAAACTATGTTCCTGTGCCTGGAAAGGGGATGGAAATAAGTGGGAGCTCAGACAGATTTAGCTGCATTATTCCCCAGCTATTCCCAGGGAGGCAACAATGTTTGGTAGTAAAAACAGCATAATTTCTCCCTGATATTGTATCCCAGAAAGTCCTAAATGCAGAAGGAAAAACAGAGCGGGATGAGTATCTGTTGCAGCTGCCAATGTGATGGGCAGAAAATGTGACCCAGTATTTGCAGACTTAATTAAAAACTGTGCGAAAAGGCAAAGTAATTGAAAACACTACTTCATTTTTTAAATCCCAAAACATCCCCTCCTGGGCACTACTTGATCCCTCATGGAGCCTGTGCATCCAGATATAATGATCCTAATGGCAGCTCTGGCATGTCAGGACTGATTTGTCAAAAAGGGTTTGATAGAACTTTGGCAGTTGGTATTGGCAGCACATCCAGGGAAGTACGTGCCTGCATAAGCTTCACACTCTGATTTCCTTCCCTTGGAGGATAACTCTGGGCACTGATCCTGTTCTCGCTGGAGTCAGGGAGTTTGACCACTGTGATAAGTAGGAGCAAGGATCAGAAGTGCCACTTTCTTGGGAAAAATGTTGTATCTGCATGCATGGAGGCACCTGTGTGGGGCCTCAGGAAGGATCTCTAGGTAGGGAGGCTCTGGATCATTGCTGCAGGTGATATTACTTGCTGTTGAATATCTTCTGAAAGAATACAAGAGGCAATTTTGTCTATTTATTGATGAAGACTTAGGAAAACACTAGTGAAACAGTGAGAGACAAAACATGCAGGTGAGCACAGCCCCTTCGTGCCCTGCTGAGACATCGAGGGACACAGTCAGACCCTGTCTCTGTCACAGCAGCACTGGGAAAAGGAAACAGTGGCAGTAGGTGGTGCTCCCATGGATCCCCTTTTAGGCACAGCAACATGTGGCTTTTCTGGAGCTGAGGTCCAAGCCAAAGCCATTCCCTGGGGTAAGGAAGAGAAACCCCACCCTTCCTGCTGCCCTGGGACATTGGGGCAGGAGTGCTGCAAACCTTGGCTGTCAGCAGAAGGCACAGAGCTGTTTCTCCCTCTGAGGCAGCTTGGCAGTGTTTTTCTGATTTTGTGCCTCGAATGCCTTTTCATTTCTGTTTCCCCATGACCCAGTTACCCTTTCTTTCCACGAAGAAATAGGCCACAATCACTGTGCCATTATAAAGTCATTACATGGTACTTTGAAGAAACTGAATCATTTAGGAAAGAATGCACTTTTCAGAGTGATTTTTCAGGATACAGTGACAGAGGCCTTTCCTTTGCTTTGTTCCAGGTAGATTACCTGGAGCATGAATATCCCCTTCAAATGAAATCTCATTCCAGCACAACCAAATCCCCTCCTGATGTCCTATTTTCTTCCAGAATAGAGGGTCCCTGAAATCTAACCATTCTCATTACTGACTGAGCTTCTCCAGTGAAATACCTGAGAGTCTCCTCCAAAGTTCCTGTGGCTCTGTAGCTCTGCACTGGGGGTTATATTTGAAGCAATTCCATTGCAGAGTGAGTGGCTCTAGCAGACAGGTTGTGTACTTGGAGCTGTTTCCATAATCTATAGCTCAGGATTCAAGTCCTGGATGGGGATTTGTGTTAGTGGCAGTTAATCACACTGCTGCCTAAAACTCTGTGCTAGTGGTTTTCAGCATGGTCAATTAATAAACCTCTGGGATTTTTGTGCTGGAAACAGACCTCTGTGGAAACTCCCCATCACTTCCCTGTTATGTATATATATACATATATATATA
>NW_008690381.1:583-2918 GCF_000695815.1 Acanthisitta chloris | reverse complement strand
TGGGATAACCCATGGAGCAGCTCCTGGAGGTGCCAAAACCCAGCATTTTTCCATCCCTGCTCCCTCCCATTCCCTAAACCAGGAACTTCCCTTCGGAACACAACCAAACCCATCCAGCTCCTGCTCTTCCCAAAGAATCCTGCAGCTCCCATTCCCAGGCTCCTCCTCCGGGAATTTCTGGCTCCAGGAAGTTTAGCCAAGCTCTTGGCAGTGCCCAACACTTCCTGGATTTTGGGAAAGGTCCTTTTCTTTTTTATTTTCCGGGTGTTTTCCTGGCTCCAGGCCAGTCCCTTCCCTCCTCCCCCTCTCCTCCTCGGAGTGAATTCCAGGCCTATCCCAAAGCCTTTGGAAAGTTGTCCTTAGTAACTGTCCTCCCACGGACAGGGAGGGACACAGTTCCTCCTCCCACAAACACCAGGAATACAAGGAAGTTGCTTCTTCCCATGAAAACTGGGATCAGGGAGTCCAGTATCTTCTGCTCCTGATAACAAGAATTCCCAAACAACTCTGACCTCAGGAACTTGGGATAAAAAAACCCAAACAATTCCCAGTTTTCCTGCAGGTCCAGGTGAAAGTGATGCACGGCACAAAATTCCCAAAGAAGCTCCACAAGGAAGGAAAATGAGCTTTGGTCTCTGTGGGTTTGAATCCTCTTCCCAAAATCCCAGCTGGGAATTTCAGCTCACTTCAAGGCATTCCATGTCCTCCATCCCAAAGCCTCTCCCGGGATCCCTGGAGCAG
This sequence comes from Acanthisitta chloris, assembly GCF_000695815.1. NCBI lineage: Eukaryota > Metazoa > Chordata > Aves > Passeriformes > Acanthisittidae > Acanthisitta > Acanthisitta chloris. The sequence continues at coordinate 2,177 of NW_008690381.1, read as the reverse complement.
AATCCACATGGAAAACACTGTGTCCCGGTGGAGCTTCCGCAGCAAACAGGAATTTAGATGCCACAAATCCATAACATTCCAAGGATGCCTGAAAATCCTCCCAGTGGAGTGAAACTGTTGCTTCTCCAGCACCTTTCCCGACAACATTCCCAGAGGAGCTGCTGCTTGGAGGAATCCCAGGAGAAAACTCCCGTGTGGAATTTCACTTCCCTCTCCATCCCAAACCAGCTGGAATGTTCCCCGAAGGGATGTGTAAGGAATATTCAGCCCTTGATCCAGGAGATTCCTTTGGCAGTGATATCCTGGTGCCTCTTCCCGGCGCTGGAGTTGTCCATGGAGTTCTCCAGGATGGAGACGGTGACTCCCCCGTGGCCTGTGCAGCTCCAGCTGTTCCCAGTCCTGGCTGAGGAGGTTATTCCGCTGTTTCCCATGGAAAAGAGCAGGTCTGGAGGGAGCAGGGAGTGTATCCTGCAGGGGAAGGGGATCCAGCAGCACATTCCCGGCATTCCCCGCGCACATCCGCTCCCAATCCCACTAATCCCCAAACCTCGGGACACTGCCAAGAGTTTCTCCAAAAGCTCTGGGATTCCCACGGCTCCCAAACAAATCCCTGTTCCTCAATTACGGCCCCAACCTCCTCTGGACTCTGTTTTCCATGTTTGGTTTTTTTTTTTTTGGAGCAGGAAAAGCTCCAAATCCAGACTGAACTTTGGCTCCATCCCTCCCTCCGGTGGGATGGGGATGGATCCTTCCCTGCTGGAAGGCCAAACCATCCCAAGGGTCTGGATTCATCCCGGGATTTGCCTGGAGGATGAGCAGGAGTGACACAATCCCTCACATATCCCTCACATTCCAACGGATTTTGGCTCCCTGGGACATTCCCAGGCTGACCCAGTTGGGACAGGACGATCCAAACCAACATTCCCAGTCCTTTCCTAGCCCCCAATCCATACTTAGGATGGCAAAGTCCATAATGATCCCAGGAAGCTTCACCCAATGCCCCTGGAACGGGACACTGGATCCAGGGAATGCTGACAGGGAACACCAGTGACTCCAATCCCTGTTTTCCCTCTGCTCCAGCCCTCGGAGCTGTGTCCAAGCTCCTCCCTGGGAATTCCTGGGGCTGAGGTAAAACATCTCCTGCAAACACATGTTTGGCATTCCAGAGGCTGATCCAGGGGATAACTGCCAGCCTGGGAAGCTGGAGCAGCTCTTCCCAAACCCCCAGGGCAAGGATGAGGGGACCCAAAATTCCAGGGAGGGATTCGCAGCATGGGACTGATCCCTGTCCTGGGCTTCTCTAGGGGACAAACAATTCCTGTTTACCAAAACACACCAGGATTTTAGGGATCACAGAGCCCAGGGATCCATCCCTGTTTCCCAAAACACACCAGGATTTGGGGGTCACAGAAACCAGGGATCCATCCCTGTTTCCCAAAACACACCAGGATTTAGGGAGCACAGAGCCCATGGATCCATCCCTGTTTCCCTCTAACACACCAGGATTTAGGGATCACAGAGCCCATGGATCCATCCCTGTTTCCCTCTAACACACCAGGATTTAGGGATCACAGAGCCCATGGATCCATCCCTG
>NW_008690381.1:0-445 GCF_000695815.1 Acanthisitta chloris | reverse complement strand
GGGATCACAGAGCCCAGGGATCCATCCCTGTTTCCCAAAACACACCAGGATTTAGAGATCACAGAGCACAGGGATCCATCCCTGCTTCCCAAAACACACCAGGATTTGGGGATCACAGAGCCCAGGGATCCATCCCTGTTTCCCAAAACACACCAGGATTTGGGGATCACAGAGACCAGGGATCCATCCCTGTTTCCCTAAACACACAGGGATTTGGGGGTCACAGAGCCCAGGGATCCATCCCTGTTTCCCAAAACACACCAGGATTTAGAGATCACAGAGCCCATGGATCAAGAGATGCTCAAACCCCCCAAAACCTTGACAGACGTTCAATCATCCCACAACTTTGATGGACAAGGCTCAAACCTCCCAAACTTTGATTGACACAGTTCAAACCTCCCAAACTGATGGACAATGCTCAGACCACCCCAAACTTTGATGGACA
>NW_008690380.1:0-953 GCF_000695815.1 Acanthisitta chloris | reverse complement strand
GGGGGCAACAGTCATCCGCGGGAGAGAGGAGGGAGAGGGGAGGAGAGAGGAGAGGAGAGGGTGCTGGCACTAGGGATGGTGTCGAGTGCCTTCCCGTGCTCCCCTAAGTAAGAGACGCCAGGAACAATTGAACAGCCTGAACGCCTCTTCAGGTACCTGGAAAGGCGCTGGTTAGCACAGGTTAGAAAGGAATTCCTCGGTGCGGCCTCGAGACAGATCCCTGGATAACCGAGGGCACAGGTGAGCTCCCTTTAGCGCATGGGGAATCCTTCCCGTTTGGATGCCGGGACCTCCCGACCTTCTGGGTGGAGGGAGAGCTGATCTCCGTCCCCGCACCAGTGCCGTCCCCTCGAGCAGGGGAGCTGCCAGTCTGGGAACTACTGCGTGACAGGTCCGTGGGTGAGAAAAAGAGTGACCCTGAAAACGGCGACTTGGAGAGTGCATTCATTCCCGGTGTCCCTTGTCCATACAAACTCACGGACACAACTTTATTTATGCTTTTTATTCTTTTTAGACTCGGAGTAGTTTATAGATGAGATTATCATCCCAGTCATGCTCATAGCGACAAAAATTGGCAGAATTTATTAAACATCTCTTTTTCCCCTCTTGTATTAAGCAAAGGTGCTGAATTACGTCCTGCTTCCGTTCTGCTTGGAATTTCCTCGGGATGTCTCCCCTTTCAGCTGGGACAGCCCCAGCATCGCACATCCCTGCCCTGATGTCGCTGGTCGGGGTGACAGGAGGGCTGAGCCTATTTCCCAGCCCTGTGGGTTTAACCTGCTTTGAAGGTTAACTCTGCTTCTTCGCTCAAGCTCCAGATTCCCCTCGTCTCCGAACAGCTCGGGTACCCTCTATTCGACGTAAAAAAAATAATCACAGGGGCAACCCCGAGCCCCGTTTCTACAAAAAAAACCCAACTCGGTGCCTGTGCCCGGGCACACCCGAGCACCGCC
>NW_008690379.1:9650-13262 GCF_000695815.1 Acanthisitta chloris | reverse complement strand
GACTCAATGATCTTTGAGGCCTCTTCCCACCCCGCTGATTCTATGATTCTGTGATTCGAAGTAGAGAGGTAGGACAGAGTTATCAACAAAATGAAAACCCACAACTTGGTTAAAGATAAATCTATGCCAACAGAAGGTGGATAAAGGGGTGAAAGTCCCATGAATATTAAGAGAAAGAAGGATGTAAGAGGGCAATACAAAGAAACAATCAGCTTGAGACACAGGTAGAGTATTCAGGAGAGAACAGAGTCCCAAAAACCACCAGGCATCTTAGTGAAGATACGAAGTGCCAGGCACTGAGCATGTTTGGATACTTGAGCACTTTTGCTGTGTATCTACATGGAAGATGAACTTCTCTGAGAATCTAGGCATTTAAGTGTTAAACCCTAAATTTCTTGTTCCCAAAAGCAAAGGACTCCTAGTATTGAGAAACTGCAACTGATGTCATTAGCCTCTGTCAAAAAACCCAAAACATTTCCTTTCCTTGGTGTTGTAATCTGTGAGTAGCAAGGCTGAGAATTGTTTAACTGAGTCCTACCTGTGAATCTCTTGTACTCTTGGTTTGTGTGGGAGACTCACAATCACGTCAGCACCATTTTTAGGGTTTCTATATCCTCTGCATGTCATGCTGTTACTCAATAATTGTCAGTGTGCAGTTTTGTCAGGAAATAATACTGTTTATTCTCTGAGAGACTTTGCATGTTGTTCTTCATATTTTATAAGCCAGTCTGAGTCACTAGTACCTAAGGGACAAAGGCAAAGGGAATAACATAAGGCAAAAATAAAGACAGTTGCTTGACATTACATTTAGTTAGCAGAAGGAATAACTCTTGGCAATTTAAGGCTACATTCTTTATTTTGAGAACCAGTATAAGTTTTTCTTCTTTGCTGTTGAGAAAAACAGAAAAGGATATTTTCAAACATATAACTAAATTTGCTTCTGCAACAGGGGACAGTTCAATACCAAATGGAAACAACAGAGCAGCTGTTGGAGAATTGTAATGTCTTGAAAATATTTTTGGACATTTAACTATACTAGGTTATGAACTAGCAATTATAAAGACTAGTGCAGAGTGACAGGTGTAATGTAAGGACAAGGACTAGACAGTTTCTGTGGTATTTTAGACAAGCCTTCCCACTGTACTGTTTTTGATAAGGTTCAGGGATAGGCATTTCTTTACACATCAGAAGGAAGCGAAGCCCTCCCAAGAGGCTGATACACACAAACCTTACGGTGCATCTCCAAGTCTGAGACAATGTCACATGCCAAACTGTGATTGAGCAGAAGTAACACCAACAAATATCCTTGCTCAACTGCAGCCTCCCTGATGTAAGCAAACTGTGGTTTTACCTGTTATGGCATCTCATTCTGCACTACTTCTGACTGAGACTTCTTAGTAATTCTGTTTCTTACATGCTTCACTGGACAATAAACTTCTCTTTAGTTACCATGTTTAAGCCTAAACATTGCCAAATGTTGTATCAGGATCTTCCATGGATCTCAAGCTGCTTAATATTTCACAGTTAACCTCATACTGAGCCCTGCCAACTCTTCTGACTCTTAGCACCTTTTCCAGAAATGTCTCGCATTTTTGCAAAAAGACAGCACAAGAGAGACACCAATTCTACCATGCCTTTGTTCCAACATGGTTAAAAACATATATTCCTCTTTGTTAACCTGAAATCTGATCCAACTATTAGCTTCCTGTATACCTTTCTTTTCTACACCAAAAGCATCCTTCTGTGCCACTTGTGCGGAGGGGATGAATGAGATCTCTTGAATGCTTTCTAAGTTTGCCCCCTTGCCAAGGGGTTACCAGGCAAGAAGATCTGAATTAATTCTTAAAGTGATGTCCCTTTTGGAAACAAGCAGACAGAGAGAAAGGCACTTCGATTAAATTTTGCTTCCTTTTCTGGGGGAATGAAGTATTTTATAATGAAGTATGGTCGTACTTTCTGAATAAGAACCTGTAAAAAGCAAGCCAGCCAAGCTCAGTCTTTCCAATTTCATACTTGCAGCTAATTCAAACAACATTTTCAAATACTTCAACAAAGAAAAGGCCCAATTTCTGCATTTCAAGATAGTTTTTGACTCTCTCCTCAGTGCCCCCCACCTCCTCCCGGCTCCCACACCATTTTCTCTTTTCTGCAGTATTGCCTGTGATCATGGACAAATGCTGTATTCCTGTATTAAATTTTCAGCATCACATTTCTAACCTTCATGTCTCAATTGCATATATCTCCAAAGACAACATTAGATCCACCAGCTGTGGCAGCATTTGCATATTTCAGCAGTTTTATCCACTCTGATCCCCCAAATATTTTTCAGGCTGCAATCCCACACTCTGCAAGTAAGTCTACCATTCCCTGTCCATACATGCACAGCCTTGCACCGAACAGTACCAAACCATTTGTCCTCAAATAGCTTGCTGAATAATCCTGATTGCTCCTTTTGTACAGCAGTTTTTTGCCCATGGTTCTGCAGATATTTTGCCTAACATTGTGTAAACTGTTCTTTTCAGTGAGTTTGTAATTTCCTTCCAGTATTAGGAAAGATATGGAGTAGGCTCGAGAGCAAATTTTATAGAACACCTTGAAACAACCCATATTTATCATAACTTCCCTTAGAAACTACTTGTGTCAGCTAGCCAATTCTTAGTGCCTGCACATTTCCATGTCAAATAGCATGTTCCTGTATCAGAAAGTTAATGGTATAAGATCAAAATCATTATGGAGAGTCACATACATCCATATACCTTCATCAACTAAACTTATAATCTGAAGGAATGAAATAAATCCTGTTTGACAAGTCATATTTTGCATAAAACTGTTGACTGACACTAATTATATTCCTACCATTTATTTCTCTACTAATTGAATCCTGTACCAATTGTTCCATTATTTTTCTCAGGTGTGATGTCAGTTCAACTGGTTTGTAACTTCCTGTGTCATTTTGTTTACCTACTAAAAGCCAGCTTCTAGTCTTCAGATATTTAATCAGTGTTTCAAGTATTTTAATATTGTTTTTTACACTATCAATAAAATATTTGCTTTTTTTCAGTGAGAGAAGGGGAGTTGCATCTTACTTTCTTTTGAGATCATGGAAGCAAATTACTTAGACTGCTGATTGAAAATCCCAGTTGATTTTTCTTCAGTTTTCAACAGCGTAGGCAGCATTTTGTGCTTCTTCTTCCAAGCACAGAAGATAGAAATAAGTGAACTACTTTTACCTCTCCTGCATTATCAACATCTTCACCACTTTTATGCCAAAACTTGTTGGCCTTATATACCCTAAAACTGTCTTGGTCCACCTAAGCATGACATTTTTTCTGATGATTCTGCCCTTCCTCAAAAACTTGTTTATTACTCAAAATAGCCCACTTACACAGTTTTGCATAGCTTCCTCCCTCTCCCATCCATTTTCTATCTTACGTTTTATCTTCATCTGCAGCCCTTACTCATTGCCAGCAAAAAAAGACACTTACACAACAAACTATCCTGGATTCATAGCTTTGAGGGCCAGCAAATGCCTTTTTCTGAGATCACCACATTAAGAGGTCTGTCCTCAGTCTTGTGCTGATCTCCAATTCTGGATTGTTCTTAAGTTTGCCT
>NW_008690379.1:3841-9633 GCF_000695815.1 Acanthisitta chloris | reverse complement strand
GGAATATACTTTTCATGCAGAATTATTGCATGTGCTTTCTCCCCTCACTCCATAAAAATCCACACTCTCCCCCGACACGTGCACAGCTGCAGCATCCTCTCCCTTACGTCTGTTTTGACATTACCTCACTGTGTCTCCCTTTCCATTCCCAGACTCAGTATCCGCCCTACATATGATTACAGGCTCTCACTCGCTCTCTTTGTTGTTTCATTCACACTCTCTGGCGCCCCACAGAGATGCTTTGACGCAGGGAGACGTTATTTCCACATGCAGCAAATCCCAAGCGTGGTGTGCTGCTCAGCTCATCTCGCAGAAAACAATAAGGTTGGGAACCTACTGTCCTTGCAAGTGCTTCGTCGCTGATGTGAAAAAGCTAATCCAAAGCGTATTTGAGAAGTACAGGATGGCTCAACATCATTTTACTGGCATTGACGCTACTGCTCTATGAAATGAATGAAAATTATTTTAGGAGCTTTCCATGTTTTCCCAAAGTTTAAGAATGAGGTGTGGAATATTGCTGTTTTAGAAAGAGGAGGTTTGGGAGACACTGTGCAAGAACATGACAAATGGCACCTAAAGATAGCCTGTGAAGATATAAATATCACATTTGGAGGCTTTTTCTTTAAAAGATTCCCAACATTGACTTACAGATATATCTCCCAAGGCTTTGACTGCTGCTGTGGAGACACATTTTGGTGATGAAACCAGTATAAAATATGTATGCATAATTTTCAAATCTAGATTTTAAACTTCTTAGTATAGAAAATTCATGTTCTCAGAGGATTCCGCATTCAGCCTCATGACATGCTCAGTGTAATTTATCTGAACTCTTGGCTGACTTTGAGCTTGGCTCTCAGTTTTGTAAGGACTATGGAGATCTTTCATGGAAGTTCATGCCCAAGTACCTATTGAAAGGATACTGTCACATCAGGTTATTTGAGAGAACATGTAAGTAATTAAAAGTCATAAATATTTCTGTCTGCTTTTCTTGGAAATTACCAGCTTTCCAGAAGGTTTCTCTCTCCGCTAAAATTCACGCTTCCAAGATCCCATTTTTAGCAACTGGGTTTTAGTAATTTCTTACCTCTAGACCTTGTAATGACTGCATACACTAGCCTGCCTAGTTCTGGTAATAGTCAACTATGATAAATCTCAGTGCAGCTGTTACAGACTCTGCATGGCAAAGGGATCCTTCTGTGAAGAAAAAGTGGTATTTCTATTTCCAAAGGGAAAAATTGTCATTCCCATAAGAAACATGCAGGGTCACCACTAAAAACCAATGCAACATCTCTGTTACAGGTCTGTATGAGGAAAACAACATACAGGGACCATGACTTGTAGCAAGAGCCCAAAGGCTTTCAGCTGAGACCACCAGAGTGTGTAGAGCTGCAACAGGATGAGAGTAAAACAGTACCCCAGGCAGTGACTTGCAAATGCACACTGTAGTATTTAATCCTCAGACATTATAGGTAAAGCTTGTCCTAAAAGGGGCATTCATCTCCACACAAATCACCTCCCCAGATGTTACAGGAAATTTGCAGGAGCTGCAGCTTACATGATGGCAGTGCCTTGCAATGGAGTACCACACAAGAACAGCTGACCTGCCTGGGCTGAATCAACTGCAGAAACAGACACCAATGTGACTGTGCCAGTGAACCCCTTGACCTAAAGAAACCTCAGCAAATCCTAATTAGCATGGATGTATGTTGTGCCAATGTGACCACTTCTCTTCCACAAGCCAAGGGATCTCCCACACACAGGGACAAGCAGCATGTTGCCTGCAGATGGTCTCCCTTGGAGATCTCAATGCATAGTCTGCACTTCATTTAGAGGGTTTCAGCAAAGACCAAAAAATATGAAGGGCCAGTCCCTGTGTTAGAGAATAACAGGTCTTGTATCAACAAAGTCCCCTGGCAGACAGTATTTCTGACTGCCTTGCTAATAGCTCAAGGAGTCACATCCTGGTCTGGAACACAAGGCAGAAATTGCAAAGGCCCTGGTTAAGTGTTTGCAGAAGCAAGTGCTGGTACCAAAAGGCTCTGGGCCTGCAGCAGGACAAATAGTGAAGTCCCTTCTGCCATGGGAGTCATGCTACAGTAAAACCAGACCCAGGATGCCAGGAACATCTGCAGGGCCCAGTCTGTTTGGGGACTTCCACTGAGCCTCAGATCTCTTTTTCTCTGATTACAAGAACCTTTCCAGCAAGAATCTCTTAGGTCACTTGTCAAATAAATTGAATTCCTGTTAGATCCTGTGGCAGAAATGAGTGAAAAGCTGACCCCACCCCTAGCAGATCTCAGGTTCATTTTAGCTGAGAAGCTGTTATATTTCAGCCCCTCTTACCAGCTAGCTGCTATTTCTAACCTGTCCAGTGCTGCATTATGTCAAAGATCATTATTTATTCAAAAGAACTAGAGGGTGAGATAGCATCCCAGTTTTGTGACAGGGATCAATAGGTGTCTTTTCTATAATGACAGCTTTTTTTAAAAATTTCTTTTTAAGGCCTAATTTTTAAGCACTTAGAGAATCATTTCTAATGCTGAACCATTAGGGATGGTTAAAAAAAACATCAAAGCACTACTAAATGATCTATTAAAAAATACAATTGTTGCAACTGCTATAATGCTAATCTATGTATGATCTTATTATTCTACATAGTCACAAACTCCCAAAGTTAAAGAAAGCTAACAGCATTAAGACAAGAAAAGAGGAGTTTCGTGGAAATTAGTTACCTGTTAGTATAGATAGTTTTATTTTCTTTATCTTAACTTTGCAGGCCAAGGGCTTCTTTCTCAGTTGTTTCTTGAAAACAAGAAAATGAGATGCAACATAATCAGTTCTACACAGCTGCAGATCTCACTTTCCCCTTGAAAAGAGCAACGACCACCGAAATCACACCATGCAAAACAGCCACCTTGTTCCTTTGCCAAGTAAAGCAATAAATCTACTATTACTATTACTCCTACTCGTACTACTTCTTCTTCTTCTCCTACTCATCATCATAAGCTAATAAAAATTGCCTTGTACTGGTGGTAACAAGCAAGAGAGGGCAAAATGCAGTTTGTTTTAGAAAAAGAAAATAAATGAAAACCCAGAAAGAAATCCAAATGGACAGTTACAAATCTTGTGTTTTGGGAACCTGGTGCAGTACAAATCCCGTGAAGCTATTTGGCAGCCTTGGGGAAACAGGGTCATCCTTGGATCTCTCTAAACATCATAAGGGTTCTCAAAAATGGGTGAACAAGCTCAGAGGTCTGACCAACATCAGAAGCATGAAAGTACATATATATATTTATTGTCCTTACTTTACAGAGAATAACAAAGAAAGCAATAAAAAAAAGCAAGTGCATCAGATTAAGTTCTGTAGTTAATGTAGAAAAGACATGGGCACCACAAGGGCAAGGGAGTAAGTGCTTACCTTCTGCTATTTGAATCTTTTCTGTTAGTTATTTTCCAGTTGAATATGTTAACAATCCCTATAAAACAGCACAATAATAAGGATGGCTTTTTTAATGCCATGGGTGTGGAGACATCCCAGAGGAAGCCCAGATGTCCCTTAGACAGGCTGCTATCTATACTCACAAGAGAGAGAGACTGCCAATAAATATTGCGAAGGCAGAAAATCCAGAGTACAGAATTTCTCTTGTACTAGGCAGAGCTGTCAGCAGAACCTAGGACTAAGGCAGCAAATAAGAGAAGCTGCAGGATAGTATGTGCTTTTCTTTGAGTATATGAAAGGATTTGGCATGTAACTGAGAGTAAATCAAAGCTGTCCTGTCATTATTGTTCCCATTGGTGTATGAACCTGCAAGTCAAAGAGGGCAAGAGTTGTTTTGCCACCAATGAAAATAAGGAGAAACTCAAACGTGATGATGCATAAGATGGCACTTTGAGGGGGTGGGAGAAGGAGTAGGAGAGAAATAGTCACTGATTTCTGTTAGAAAGTTGTCTGTAGCATGGCTCAAACATTGAGAAGATTGGTTCCCCTGGGAACTCCATTCAGAAAGGGCCAGAATGGAGGGGCAACATTCTACACTGTGCAATAGAAAAATCAACTAGAGCTGGTCTCAGGAGAAAAAGAAGAAAACCAGGGTTGCTCTCAAGAAAACAAACACACAAAATATCATATTCTTCCGGAACTGCAAACATTTCCAGATTAAAAAGAGCCAATGCATGTGTCTGAGGACCCTATATGAAGGTGTTGCACAGGAAGGAGGGCCGTGTACTGACAGCAGGGTGCAGAATACTCGGGCTTTGTGAGGAGTAACCCAGAGCAAGGATGCTGATCTGAGAGGGGCACCAGTGTCAGATATGCTGTCCAGGTGTAGGCAGACATACGAGGCTGTTGCTTGGTGTTCCACAATAGCTCATAGGGCGATGTGGCTCACCCCACCAGAGGGATGCAACGAACTGCCTGCCATTATGCACCAGATAAGCCTAAGCAGGTAGCTCAGATCCTGCATGGTACTGTAGTCAGGTACAAGTGAGATGAACCCTAAACCTGCAATCTTCCTGCTGCCTCCAAGACCTCTTCCTCTCCAGAGTAAAGGGCAACAGGGAGAAATACAGTGATGGGTTTCCTCCTAGCCCCAGAATGGCAGCAAATACCTTATGCTGTTATCTATCAGTCTGGAAATAAGGCTGCAAAAAGACTCTTAAATTGGGTATTAAAAGCTGAGATTATTATCACTATTACATGGGGGGCAACCTATGATCCCTGAACTAAAGGAAGAGTTACTGTCAGGGAGATGGTTGTTATAGGTCAGACTTCAACTTCACATAATCTGTTTCTCAGCACTTAGCAATAACTTTGCGTTAGTGTATTTTCTTATTTAATTGCAGAACTTATTTTATTTCTCTACTAATTATACTATATTTTTCCTAATTTATCTTACAATGGAATGCAATAATTTTCTATAATATTCCTCCTACTACTTAACCTACTTAACAAATTTCAACTCTCTGCAACATAATGCATACAAAATTGATTTTAATTTCAAAAGCAGTGAAAGCATTTTTATTCTTTGCCTTTTTATTGCAGACATTTTAGATACTTTTCACATACTGGAAATCAATAATGCATGGTTTGAGATCAAATACAAAGCGATGATCCTCCAGACTGAGCAGTTTTGCTTTTAAATTCTTAAAATGTAATATCAAGGGAGATAATCAGTTTTTAAAAAACCCACCAGAAATAGAGGCTTTTTTGTTTCTAATACGTTATTTTATCCAAATCTTCATTTAAAAAATAAATTGGCCAGGTGCATTACATATTCTCAAGCATTAAGCAGCCAAATATCTGGTGATTTCTAATGCTTAAGAATACATACTGCACCTGCAATATGCAGGTTTTTAAGGGATAAAAACCCTGAAGTGCTTTACTTCCTACAGCTGAGGATAAATATTGCTATACTATGTAGCTGAAATGCAGGAGCCAACACTGGAATTGTAATAATATATAGTAGGTTGAATAGGATCTACCATGACAGACGTAATATGCGCTCACACGTTCCTGCAACAAGTATATGGACCAGACAGAAAGTGCAATGAAAAACCATGATGATATATTTAAGAGCATCTGCTGACCAGCAGTAAACTTAAGTAAAATGCTGAAGTGGCTGAAGACCCTGACCTGTACATAGTCTACTAAATTACATTAGCCTGTATGTGATCAGGCTGGAGTACAAGGGAAAAGAGCTGGGAAAAATATTTTGCAGTATTGATCTTCATACCCGTGCACTTGTCACTCATGTATTTGCTATGCAAAAAGCTGCTGTTAGCAGAAGTTCTCA
>NW_008690379.1:0-3822 GCF_000695815.1 Acanthisitta chloris | reverse complement strand
ATTTGAATTGAATCCACATCCTAAGAAAAGATAGGACATGCATCCTTTCTCCTGCCTTCAAAGAAGGAAGGGCATGCAACCTCCAGTCACAAGTGTGGGAAACATCCAGCTGACATATTTTTCTACAAGTAACACCTACCAGCACCTTGCTTTGGGCAATAATTCAGCCAAACATCCTCAAGCATGGGCTCAGAAAACAAAATAAATATCATCTGGACAACTGGTGGGTTTTTGAGCTGAACTGAGGTTCCACGTTGTGGACTCTTTGCCTCTGAAAAAAACAGAGCAGACCTACTCAAAATTTTCCTTTGCTGGACTTTGCTGTTTTTAAATTTAAATGTGATCTAACAAAATACACTTGGGAATGTTTTCAAAAAGTTTGGCTTGTTTGACCAGTGCAGTGCTTCAGACAAGTAAGGTAAGTACTTGGTTTATGATGCCGTTTTAGCCTCTTTGCAATTTTTTCCAATTGCACACATTCCTTGCCTACTGATGAAGGGACAACTCCCTGCCCTGCCTTCCATAGAAAGGAATCCCTCAATGGGAAAGAAAGCCATTGAACTGTCACAGGTTAACAAGGAACAGGGTGGGTACAAGGCATGCTGTCTGTGACACGGGGAATTCACCTTGGTAGCCTGACCCAACAGTTTAAGTGGACTCCCAAGCCCCACTGGATATCCTCTGAGAGCAGTCTCCTAGGGGGCTTACTACTGGGGGCTTCATCATGTTCAGAAATTAGTATTATTTAGTGTTCATCCAGGAATATTTTTTTCTCCAGCTGCACAACATACCAACTGGGGAAGAAAAGGAAAGTTAGGGTGACAAAATCCTCACCCGACCTGTTTCATCACAGATGTGGGAACTTTTCAGATTGCAACCTCAGAGAAAGCAAGAGTCTTCAGCAGTTGTCCTAGAGGAGCTCGGTGCACTTTAGGGTCCAGCTAGGCAGGGTCTGTTCTCTCCCCGCTGACCAGAGAGAAAAACCCTACGCAGGATCATGCCTCTTCGTCTGATAGATGCCATTGACTGATCAGGAAACAGCAGAATCTCACAAAAATTGCTGGTTGAGCCCAAGCAGAGGATAAAGTTTTGAAAGCAGTAAGGTTTGCTGCACCAGGTTCTTTGGATGGACTGCCTGGAGGTACACTTGCACCTTGATGATCTGAGCTGCAGTCTGAAGTATTGACATGGCAATCCTTGTAATAGTACCAGGATAAATCCTAACCAAGAGGAGTAACATGAGAACACTACCTGTTGTGCCTGACACCAGAGTATTGCATGCTAGACACTAACCTCTGCAAAAGCCCTTCCTGAGGGCTTGGCAGTGCCCTCAGCTGCACCAGTTCCTGATACCTGTGCAGGGGAGAGGAAAGTTCCAGTGGTTTGTGTTACTAAAGCAAAGGGAGGAAAAACAGAGAACTGTGAGCCCTTAGGAGAGAAATCGTCTTCTCCACCAGCCTCAAGCCCATGACTTTTAACAAAGTCTTACAAATCTGGAGAGAAATAGCCATGATTTTTGAACAATAAGAATATGAAACTGATTGCCTTCATCCCCCACCAGTGTCAGAATAGGGAACCACAGAGCTGAGTCAGTGATTATTGAGTCACTAGGAGGTTTCTCTATAGGCCTGCTTCTTCATGTTTTCTAAAAGTTTCCAGTTTTTGCTCATGACTGCTCTACAATTTACTTGGCACTCTGTGTAAAAGAAGATCCTCTTTAACCAAAAGCCAGCAAGAAGGAGCTTCTAGCAACGAGGATTTAGCAATTAATTACACAATCATCATCCAAAGGTTTTCACAAGACCAAGCTAATACTCTCTTTTATTTTCTTTTTGTAAATCCTTACCTTTATTCTAATTTTTTTTCTTCAGCAATGTTATAATTAGCTCTGTGTTTGCCTTCCTTTAGCGCAATCATGAAGACTAAAAGGAACAACGATAGGCTGATTTCTAAGAACGTCTTTACTGGGACCAATGAAGTCTTTCCAGTTAATCATTAAGCAAGTGCCTTAGTGAGCTGGAGAAAGTATCGCACAAAACAATTACAAAACAATTTGTGTGCAAGAGATTGGGGGGGATTTCATTTTTAGAGATGTCTAGGCTTTTGTATAACAAACAAAGAAATAAATCCTATGAAACATCTTATTAGTGCTGTGAACTTCTTTTCCAAAAAACCATGTAGCTTCTGCAAGTTTATTTTGCACTGATAAAATCTAGGCTTTGGTGAATAATACTGTCATGGCAGATATTTTTTCCTGATACGTTTCAGAAAGCTAGCAGCTGTATGAAAACAAACCCCATATAATTAGAAGTGTTCATCTAACAGCAGTTCCTTTCCTCTGTTCTTAAGCCACACACTGACTGTAAGCAAAGAGAAACTGTATCTCCCTCAGTCACGCTGAGGGGATCCATACACAGCAGCCATCCAAGACTCCACAAGGCAGTTCTGTGTCAGGCAGGAGCTTGCGTCCCCAGTGCCCGCAGGGACCTGGCAGCACAGCCCGAGCCTGGCCCACACTCCTTCTGCATGGAGGCAGCGGCAACACCTCTCCCTCCCTGGTTCCATCCCACATGGGAGAGACACCAGCCCCTTGCTCCTCCCGCATCCCTTCTCCCATCCACCCACCCCCGGGAATGACTCACTGCTGAATAGCTCAGGCAGGGTCATTAATAAAGCCAGCTGAAAAATACTTTTGGGTGGGAATCTCTGAAGCTTCTGGGTTAGTAGTTCTCATGATTTGCTGTTCTTAAAAATAAGATTCCAAATCTTGAAAAAATAGTAAAATGTGAGTGGAAACCATTCTTGCAAAGGGCTTTATTCTTCCCTTGATATTTTTAAAATCAAAAACTGGAGTCTTTTTCAAATTTTATTTTTTGAACCAAAACTGCTTACCCAACATTGGAAGGGACTTCTGTTTCATAAGAATTGAGGAAACCATGGCAACCATTACAGTTGTTTGCATTTGGCTAAGAAACCAATTTTCCATTGAACAAAGCAATCCTGGTAGAGGGTTTTCACCTAATTTTGAACAGGAAAAGCCTTTCTACCTAGGGCCATGTGAAGCATATTGCACACTTAATCACGTATACCAGTCAACTAGATAGACAAATTGCCTTCATAAATAGAGAACAGCAAAACTTACACAAAAATAAGCATGGGATTTCTTTACCCCTTGGATGCTGGAGAATGAAAGCGTAAGGTGTCTACTTAACTACAGCTGTTACTCAGTCTCTTCTCTAAGCAGCAGTTCCTTCTCATATTTTGTATTATGAATGGAAAATAATAAAATAGGGCTTACTGTATGCAACTGCTGGGTGGTATTTATTTATAGCTCTACAGGGGATAGTGTGACTGGCTGGGCAATGCAGTATTAATCATCTTTCCAGTGAGAAGCTGGAAAGTATTCTTGGAATAAGAATTAGGCATTAAGAACTGTATTGTATCTATTTGGGAAAATCTTACGCTGGGCAGAGAGGAGCATGAGGAGAACTGTGCCCAGCACATGCCCGAGAGAGCATGTGCCTCAGAGGACAGAACACTCCTCTTGGCCAGACAGCTCTGCTGGGTGCTGCAGCAGACATAGAAGCTCAGGAAGAACTGAGCACTGCTTGTTTCCCATGCTCTGCCTTCCTCTTCGGGAAGAAAGGCATTGGTTACTGGAAATGGCCTTGGAACAAAGTCAGAGCAGCATCCCTCCCTTCCAGGTAACAGAGGAGCCCTCTGCTCTACAGAAAGGACAGGCGTAGTGTTGGCCGAGGCACTGGTGTTGCATGGTGACATGGGGATAGAAGAAGGACCTTACAGCAAAAGGGAGGGAGGGAG
>NW_008690378.1:0-4727 GCF_000695815.1 Acanthisitta chloris | reverse complement strand
CCCCATTCCTCCGGGTTTTGGGGAAGGGAGGAGGAGAGAGCGTGAGAGGCTGCTGATTCTTGGCTGCTGCCTAAGGGTAAACCGTGACAAATATTCAAGCTCTACTCTGCATTTTTACTGATCAAATTAGGGATTGGCTCATTCTGCTTTTTTCCTAAATTTACGTAACCATGGTGCAGTAGCACATGTCAGCTGAGGGGAAAATGTTGCCAATATCATATAGTGATTATTAAAGAAGTTTGCCCAAAGCTCAGTGGCTATTCTCCAGTATATAGATGATGGGCTATGGTACCGAGTTTTACAGCAGAGAGGTTTATCAGTACTTTGTTTAGTGTTTACATGAATTTATTACACAACCATTTTTTTTCTTTTCATGTCTTTTTATAACACAAATTGAGAGCCTTTGCAATTTTTGGGTTTTACTCTGTCCTTTTCCTACTCATTAAGAGACAGTTCTGTAAAGTGGTTTTGATTTGCCAAGTCCTTTTTAGAGGCCTGGTTGCCAGAGTAAAAATTGTATAGCTAGACTAAGCAACTGTGTTTCCTGCAGCATACAGATAGATGAACATGTAGGATCGGAATTTAAACAGCCAGATGGTTCATGGTTTGAAGGGCTGGTATTTGTAAAACAGCAGTAGGAAGCATTGGAAATGATAGGTCTGAAATTTTGTTTCTGAATTAGTTACATTCCTGATATCAGAATTCACAGCATAGAAGCTTAGAACTGCTTGAGTTGGAAGGGACCATGAAAGATCATCCAGTCCAGCCTTTCATTGGAAAGGGAGCTTGCATTTAGTAAAAAAGAAAATAAAAATTGAATTGTTAAAAAATATATTAAGTGGTTGGAAATGCAAAGGAATTTTATTATTGTTATTATTTTTACCTTTTCCCTGGTTTGTTCCCCAGAGTTCTCTGTAGGATATATAAAATAGTATGGTTCATACAGTTTAAAACTGGGAGAGAAAATTATTGGCAACAGTTTCTTTAAAATGCAGATGTCAGCAAAATCTGGTTTAGAAATCCATTCCTCTAACTCAAAAAATGCATAAAATACTGTTGGATTTAAGTGGCTTCTATATTCTAATCTGTATGTTGAGTAACCAGCTTATTCCTAATCTATAAGAACAGAATTGAGTGCTCACTGCTGCCAGGAGTCAGAGTCACTCTTCTCATCTTCATGTAGAAAGTCCAACCTGCGGACTCCGGAGTTAAGTCCTGTCCTTCAGTGTTTTTCTGTAGAAGATGTTAGCCTTCTTGTTCTATGTCTGTCTGCCTTGATGAAGGAGCAATATGAATTCCTAACGCCACAGATGAGAAAGGGCATTCATTAGGTGAGGAGGGTAAAGAGATCAGAGCACTTTCCTGAAAGGTGGGAGCAGTCTTCAGCCCTTGGACTGTTTGGGGCATGGAGCTGTTATGTCTCCTGCCTGCATTAAAGCTGTATCTGTGAGGTTACCATAGAAAAATGAGACTGACACCATAGCTATCACAGAACCGAGGTTTTCATTAGCTGCAGTGTTTTGTGCGGAATACTGTCAACACATGTCAAAAGCTGCTTTTAAGGGAAACTTCTTGGGGTTTTATTTACCTGGGTTGCTAATTTGTGATTTCCAAATATATTTACAATAACATGAGGGGCCCTTGACCTCGATAGTGGGGAGGAGTTTTGTACATGTACAATGGCATCATTAACAAGAGTATTATAAATGATAAGGTGAGCGCATGTATTGTAAGCCAGGCAGGAAAGCTGCAGATTCTATTCTTGGCACTTGAAATCTCTATCAGATGTGTCTGTACAGGACTGGAACAACTGGAAAGGTACTTGACAGTTCCTGGGCTTTAAGAGACATATTGCAACCATGTATGTTTGATGGTTCCATGGGGGAAAAAAAAAAAAAAAAAGGATAATGGCAAATACTGCAGGTTTTGCCAACTAAATTACCACAAATCATGGGAAAATGTATTTGAATATCCAAATAGGTATTAGCTATATCCACAGCTCTTCTTAAATCTGGGAAGTATCTTCTTCAAATAGAATCACAAAATCATTAAGGTTGGAAGAGACCTTTAAAATTATCCAGTCATACTATCCAACTAACACTCCCACTGGAACACCTAAACCATATCACTCAGTGCCAGATCCAGACACCTCTTAAACACCTCCAGGGCTGGTGATTCCACCATCTCCCTGGGCAACCTATTCCAGTGCCTGAATAAATAAGGTCGTCTCTTCTGTGTTCAACTGCGCATTGACTATGTAGTTCAAATGACCTTAATTATGTTAATGTAATTTATAGATTGCCTTCTGAGAACATTCAGCAAGGGTTGGATAGAGTATGCAAGTCACAATTAGATTAGTTTCAGAGCACCACTCCTTATGACCCATGATACAGACCTTTGCATAGAAGATGTGAATCACAGTTATTGCTCTTATTTGCAGTAGTGCCCACTGCTGTTCAGTATAATACTGACCAGAGGCGTTAACAGGGGGCAATTCACAATAGTGGATTAAAAGAGGTCAATGGCTTACTGTTGGCAGTACAGCAGAAGAGTATAGCAAAGGACTGAAGTGGGGTAGGGCTAAAAGTCTTGGGGCAGAGGTAGGGGAGCTGCCCCATGCACCGTAGAAGCAGACACAGGAGAGAATCAGATGAAAATACAGTGGTGTGGATGAATGAATGGGTGAACTGCCACAACTGGTAAGCAGAAGTTGCTCATGCTCTGGTGATGTGCAATCCACAGTTCTTCTCCCTCAGTGCAGTGACACATGGTGTACAATCAGAGCAGCAGTATCCAACTGACTGTACCCAAGCTGACAAATACTGGGTTGTCAGATGTGAGAGACCGCTGCCAGCTTGGACAATAGGTACTGAGAATGAACATGGAAACTACCTGCAGAGCTGAAAGCCTAAGATGCTACACTGGAGCTGAACCAGGAAGGCTCAGCAGCAAAAGGTGCAACAGATTCCTCTTCTGCTGATAGTGTAGGAATTCACACTGCAGCACATCCTCATTACTGTGGCTGGCAATTATTTTCTGAAGATGCAAATTTTCATGTTGAGATTTCTGTTTTCAGCAACTTGGGTAAATGATTCTCTTGATTTTCATTTAAACACATGATAGAGAATCCCCTAAAATATGTAGTAGTTATGATCCTTGTCCCTGCTTAATATGTGCATGATATGATAGTTTTTCCATTAAAAAAAAGTCACAATAGATTCTTAGAAATTCTTTGAAAATCTAATTTAATCTTAATCAAAATTTTTGGTTTAGGTTATAGATTGAATTGAATGGGCTTGGAAAGGGCTGTCCGGGGAGATGGTGGATTCACCATCACTGGAGGTTTTCAAGATGAGACTGGATGTGGCAGTTAGCACCATGGTCTGGTAACCACAGTAGGGTTGGACTCCGTGATCCTTGAGGCCTCTTCCAACCCAGTTGATTCTACAATTCTATGATTCTATGAATTAATATAGAGTGCATTTCTATATACTAAATGACAGACGATATTTTTTATGGTCTTGTGTCCTAATGACATAGATCTAATTTATAAATTGATTCTGTATGGTAAGTAACATACAACATGCAGGGGAATACAAGATACCTATTAGTAAAAGTTATCTATATTTACAAAAATCAATGTTTTTAACTGTATCTTTCATAAAATTCAGTCCTTAGCCTCATGTCAATTAATTTTTATTAATGCTATCAAATTTTGTCCTGTAATCCAGTGAAATGTCCATTACACATCTCTGAGCATAAATGTAAGCAATATAATAATGAGAGGCATCTTTTTTTTTCTGCATCCAGGCCTTGTGTTACAATTGTTTTCTCTTTTAGTGGAAAGATATGTGAAGATATTATATAGCATATTTTACTGCTTTCGGAGCAAATGCACTCTATGCTAAGGATTCAGTCACTCTTCTCAGCAAGAGAGTGGGTCGGAAGGAAAGGGAAAAGCTGGCACAGTCATAAGAGGTCTTGGATTTAAAATTCTGTGCTACTATACATGGATAATTCACTCAAGCTATTCTGTGTTTCAGACTCTCCACATGAGAGCTATTCAGCTACCTATTTCCTTGTACTGTAGGGATTAACAGGCTATAAATGCACAAAGGAACTTTTAGGGTCAGAAAGAAGACAGAGAGGACAACACATCATGTTAAAATGCAAAGTATAACTGCTGTCTTGAGCACTGAGAAAGAAAAAAGTGTGCCCTGCAGAGATTTTTCTTGCTTTAGTCTTCAGCATTCTGTTATACTGAGTACTGAATCAAAATATGAACAAACAACCCCCCCAAAAATCAATTCTGAGACTTCTAAATTAAGTGAGGTTTTAATAAGCCACCACAATGGAGTATGAATGATCTTAGGTCATCAGTCAGGACTCATGTTCCGTTTGTTGCCACTGGTGCCTCATGATCCTTGTCTATGCCTTGTCTATGCCTTATGTCACACTTCACTCAGTTCAAACTTCAATAGCCCTGATCAAACTGCATGGATCCTGGAGTGATGGTCAGCTGTGAAGGCAGATATGTTTGGCCCTCACAAGCTGAAAGTATATCACCTTAGACACTCTATTTCTTCCCCAGCTCCCTTTCTTTGGCAAGATGTAGGCTAAGTTACCCCATATAAAAATGGAATTGAGAGTTTTGTGTTTAAACTTGTATATTGCTGGTCTTTTTTAGAGGAGGAACATATATATAATATATATTTATATATAATAGA
>NW_008690377.1:0-13869 GCF_000695815.1 Acanthisitta chloris | reverse complement strand
GATGCTGGTCCTTCACAGAACTTTAGCAGAATGTTTTTGGGAAAGGCTAATCAAATCAGCTGCTTTTGGCACTAAACCTCAGTGCTTTGAATCATCCCTTCCCCCACCAGGAAATGTAGCCTCTGTTATTCACTAGCTGCATAGGCAGCATAAGCATTACTCCAAATAGGAAAGGAGCTTAAGCTGACTGCCTGAAGAAGCTGGTGTGAATTTTCCCTTCTGGATACATTTGCATGGCATGGTGCAGTGCTGTGTAAAGATATTCATATTTCCATGAAGAGTCCCTCTGGAGTCAGTGGTTCTGTATTTGCAGACTGTTTGAAGCATCAAGTCCACAGCTTTAGCTGGTAAAATACACAGAGATTTCACTGCAGCCTAGGCTGAAGCAAGACTGATATTTTTGATATGTGCACAATGATGCAGCTGGACTTCATTCTTCTGAATTCTTCTACATGTACATATGTCTCTGTGTGTCAGTATGACCTACAACAGAAACCCACTGAAGCAACTGCAGAGCATAAAAACATTATAAATATGTCGAATAATACATTTCTATCCTGGAGCTTTAACAAATTCTGTGATGTGTATGTGGAAAATAAGGCATTGGATTTGTGGTGTGTATTTGGAAAATAAAATATTGTGATTTAAGGCCTATCCCATTTAAGTTAAACTGCTGGGAGAAAGAAGAAAGGAATTGAGAATGTAGAAATAAAATTGGCTTTTCTGGAGCTCTTCTGAGCTGGAATGAATATCAGCAACATGATACCTGGAGTACAGAACTGCTATGATCTTCCTTATTGAAGTGGAGGAGCTTCACCCAAAACCTCTCATGAATGTCACAAAAGTCACATTTACTATTCTGGTATATTGTCATGAATGTGTCTTAGATGCAAAAATCGTATTTGATCTCTCAATTTTCTCCACAGAGTCACTGGAGTGGGAGTAGGATCAGGCATTCGTTAGATATTTAGTTCTGTGCTCTGTCTATCTGTCTGCACCTCCCTCTCTTGCACTCTCTTTAATCTTTCTGAGCAATTTTCTCTCTTCCTGCAGGGGTGATTGGAATGATCCTTTGAAGCAACCAGCTTTGACGTTTGGAAAAAAAATTCGAAACCGAAAGAATGCTCTAATTAAGCAAAACATCAGTTAAAGCTCAAGAAAAATCTAAGATTCTGATCAGTTCTTTCATGTATGCCTGAAAACTCCACAGCATTAGCAGAGGGGCTCATTAGAGGGTGCTCACAGAAAGTCCAGATGATCGAGCAGAGACACCCATGAGTGATACAAGGGTGCTCACAGAAAGTCCAGATGATCTAGCAGAGACACCCATGAGTGATATGCAAGGTTGTATGGAGGAAAATAAAATATTCCCCACCCTTCACATGACACATGCTGTGATCTACTGCCCATGTAGTTCAGGAGAGCAGAAAACTTTTGTTTATGCTGGGGCTGTTAAACACTGTTTCAGAAGTAAAAATGGGCTCAAAAGGGTGTGTATGTTGTCCACTGTTGGTTTCACTGAGAACTCAGCCCTCTGGGTCCATGCACTTGCATATGAGTGTGCATAATTTTACCTGTGTGATTTAACAAATATATGGCAAGATTAAGGAAAAGATCTTTTCAAGGCCGTGGTCTTTTGTTCTTCCACAGTGCTGTCCCCACCATAGGTGTACAGTAGGTTGACAAAGTTTTGAAAGCACAAACTACACCTTATGTTGACCCCATATAAAAAGCTTAATTTGGATGTTGTGAGAGCTGAGGCCAGAGCTGCTGCAACACAGGATGCACCCAGCTCATTGTTCCGGCTGTGAAGCCTTTGTGGGCAAGGCAGCGACTACTTTTGCTTTGAAACTGATACACACATTGTAATGAGGAGATATTCTGAGTTGAATTTTGGGGAGGCTTTCTGCAAGGCAGGACTGGGGAGGATGTTGGAGGTCAGTGGGTTTGGCCCCACAGTGCCTCAGCCAGCCAGCTGACAGAATCCACTTCAAAACAGTAGTGAGATACAGTTAAAAAATGAATAATTGTGGCATGCCCACACACCGCCCTTTGAAAAGCTGCTTAAGTGGAATGATATAAATCGTTCACATTGTTTTACTCACTTTGCTTTTCTTTTGTGCTGAGCAAGGAATAATTTTGTGCACTGAGGTTGTGTGCTGCTGAGGTTTTTCTCAGATGCTTTCTTAATTCATTCAGTGTCGTTGGGTGAAAATGCTAGAGGAGCAGGATGGGTGGAACTCACAGAAGCCCTTGGTTTCAGCCTCTCTGAGTTCTGGGTGTGCCCAATTCCTGGTGAATGGTCTTCATATAGTCATAGGTTTTTTTGCTCTGGGTCTGCAGGCTGCTAAATGCATCCTTAAAAATACAGCCACAAGCTGCACACCCCCAGGAGGCACAATGGATTAAATGGGCACAGAGGCAGGAGGAAGGTGACAGCACTTTGGCAGGACTGGGAGTTTATTGCCTGCATTAATAACGTGCTAGCACGGCAGAAATAAATTTTGAGAACCGGTCGGCTGTGGGAGTGGTACTATGGCGTGAAGACTTTTCCCTGCAGGAGTCCACAGCCTTTATCTTGCAGTGGTAATTTCTCACCAAACATCATCCTAGGGACTGAGTGCCTTTAGCCTGGCTGCTTCTCTTCGGATTTTGCTGACCTTGCCTAGCTTACAGCACGTGTATAACACACTCTTCCCAAGGACTGGAAGGAGCCTACTCTGTGGAAAGGCACCCAAGGGGCAGTCTGTGTCCTGTGCACATTAACAGGTTCTTGTGCCCTTGTTCCTTCAAAGATACCTTGCAGAAGTCTCATTGCTGGGACTGAGCAGAAACCTTTTCCACTGGGCAACAAAATTGACTATGGACAGAGTTACTTGATGGACAATGTTACTTTTCTGGGGACAACAGACTGGAGAATTCCTGGCAGCTCTGGTCAGTCTCAGTTTCAATGTGAGACAACACAGTGCACATGCAAGTGGAACAAACAGCTTCTACTCACTTTGCAGTTATCATGGTGGTGGTCCAGAGTTCTTCATAGTGTAGTTAAAATGTGGGAGCCTGGGTGGGAATTATTTCCTCATGCACAAGTACAGCATAGGTTAAACACAAGTGCTTTTGGGAAAAAAATGTGCTCTGAAGTACTAAAATCTTGAACTGTTAGCAGAACAAGAAAGAGCCTGTTCTTTACTCCTTCAGTCATCAGGCTTTTGCTGACAATTATTTTGGCATACGTAAGACACACACAATGACTGACCACACATTTATGCAACCTCCTGAAAAAAATGAGGATTGTGCTGGTGTATGATTCTGCAGTCTTCTCGGATGCCTAAGGTGACAGAAAATAAGTTCTAATAGAGTATCTTGTGTTCTTTTACTTTTAAATACATGTATTTTAGTTTTATATCACTCTCCCAGAACATTTACTGGCAGCAGATATGGCAATACCATTTTAAAGTTGACTCCTTTGATAGTTTCCATCAGAGCTGACAAGGAGTCTGTTCCCAACAGATATTTGTTGGGGCTTCTTGGCTAAAGCATCTTCCCAATCTTTTGACAAATTCAGTGTCTCAACACTGTGAATCTCACACCCACCACCCCCAAAATACTGTCAGAGCAAGTGGCTTTCTTTAGAAATGTCCTCTTTCCAAGTTTTGGATGCTGAAAGTTCCTCTTCAGATTTACTAAGTCTAGCTTGTGGGAGGATCTGATGATGTCCTCTCTTTTTATCTTCATCTGCAGCATATCAGTTGTTCCTGCCCTGCAGACTTGATGGCTGATCCCTCACTGCATACACCCTTCTAGCCTGGCTGTGTGTATTAATGAAGCTGGAAAGTGAGTTTCTTGGTGCTGGTCCTGAGAGCAAGGACCTTGCACTGGAGCACCTGCATAGCTGCCACAAAAAGGGCTGGGAAGTCAAGTCGTGTCACAGGACCACCTGGTGATCACAGATTAACAAATATTAATTGCCATCTGCTGACTAACAGTGACAGCTATCCGTGACAGACAGTATCTATTTTTCTTGCTCTTGCTTTGCAGATTATCTCCCTGTAAGAAGAGAGTAGGTGGGTAAAGAGGTCTCTGGAAGAAGGGATGCTTCTTCCCCTAGGGAGCAATCGAATCTGCCCAAGGGAAAGACACATTTGGATTACAGGATGGATCAGGGGAAGCAGCAGCAAGGCAGCAATTTGCAGCACAGTGAGGAAACGAAAGGCTGCTGAGCAAAGCAGTGAACACACTTTGAGCTCTGCTGATCTAAGAGAAAACATCTTAGAGAGCTGAGTGTGCATAGCTGCAACCCACCAAAAAACTCCCAAACACAGCTTGAGAGCCTTCCTAGGATACAATGGGCATGGGGACATTTGTTATAAACCTTTTAAATTACTCCTCTGTCCAAGTGACTCCTAGTTAGTTGACATCATCTGATCTACAAAGTCAACAAGTCAGGGTTTTTGCTCTAATAAACCCTGGCTTTTCCTAAATTTGAACACCTTCTAGGTTGTCTTTGAGGAGCTCCCTGTGAAAGAAAAAGCAGATTTGTATCAGATTGGGCTAGTCTGGGATCCCATCACACAATCTGGTGGCTTTCACGAAATGAATTAGCAATCTGACCTGATTGAATCATTTGTAGTAGTAAATGACATTTTGTTTTCATGTTAGCAGACTTAACAGAAAATCCTGGGACAGAATCATTAGATCACCATGAAGGTAAGGTGCTTTTTCATCCTTTGTGCCCAGGCTCTGCAGATCTGCTCTGAGGTACATGGCTGGAGCTGCTTCTGCCTGGGTGGAGGGACTTGATCTTTGCAGAGCAGTGGACACTTCAGTTATCGCCTTCCTCATGGTATTGTACATCTGGTAACACTGAGAAACTGCCTCTGAAAATGTAGCTTCTAGTTTTTTCTAGTTTTGGGTGAGTTAAGCTTCTCTCTGTCCTGGGGAGTAGAGAGCACTGGCAGGTGCCTGAAGAAGTAGTCAGATGAAGTGTGATGGAAAGTATAACCCTTCCTTGTGTAGCTTTTCTTCTGTCCATCTCTGTTCTGCTGGAACCCCTTGGGGCAGGAACTGTCTTCCGCTGTGTGTACATTGATGGTCTGGCTCTGGAGGAAAAAGGAACATTTCTTTTATCTGACTTTGGCAGATGAGGTGTGCTGCTGGTGTGCTGCCCTCAGCATTATTGCCTCTCTCAGACACTTGCCAGCAAATCAAACCCTGTGACGCAGAGGTGTATGTTAAACCTCACCAAAGGTTAGGTCAGTAGTTCTCTTCTCCCTTCCCTTCTCCACAGCTCTGTATGGACTGGACCTGCCCTGACCAAGGCAAAAGCACATCTTCCATGGCTTCTTTAGGAGGCAGCAGAGCTACAAGATTTGCCTCTGATACTCCAGGCCCTCCATCTACTTCTCTGGCTTTAGACCTATCAGCCTTAAGCTTTGGCAAAAGCAGAGGAAAATTTCTTGGGGAGAAGGAGGGAAACTCTTTTCCACCCTGTATTCACAAACATGCTGGTGCATATTAAGTCCATACTGTCCATGTGAGAAAGAAGCACAGTAAAAGGAAAATAGGTACTTCCCAGAGAAAGAAAAAGCATTAACAGTACATAGCTGTACTTGAAAAATGTTATACAATATCACTTAGAAACTCTACAGTGGGTTTGTAGCTGGTCTAACCAGTCTTCTACATCATGGAATCTTCCCCTACATATTATTCATTAAACAAGGTATTTATTAGAGAAGCACGTGGCATAGATAACATCTCTAGTGCAGGGAAAAAAGCTCTAATGATTCTTTAGAACACACCTTGCTTTTGTGTGAATGGCAGGTAATGCTCCTTCTGTGGCAGGGACAACATATGCCTGAGGAGTATACACAGACTTCCCCTGTTGGAGGAATTAGGAGCCAGCAAACGCCCTACAACTGCTTCCACCCACCTCATTCATCTATGGCTCTTAGTATGTTTTTCTACCTTGTTTTTCTGCATGTTCCATGCAGCAAGCTTCCAGCTGCTCCTGAGGGGCAGCCTTTCAATTTGGTGTCTTTCACTTTTTGCCTTGTGAGCTCCCAAGTGTCTCTGATTTTCAGGGGTCCACCCAAAGGTACAACCAGAAATGCCATCCTGCTGGCAAGTGAGCTTACACTCGGCACGTAGGAGGCTGCAGAGTCCCTTGGAAGGCTTTTCAATTGCACAGCTAAAAGCAGGATGAAAAACCCAGTTTAAATGAAAGCAGGAAAGATTATTATACTTGTAGCCTTGTATGCTTTGGCTGCCTGATAATGGCTGTGTCAGAGCAAAGGCCTTCTCCAAAGGTATTGAATGACTTAGGCAGCATTTCTGATAGCACAAAAGCCTTTCCTACAGTTATTTACATAGGTTGGTCATTTTTCTGTGCTGACAAACGTTTTTCTCTTTTTAATTTCCTTGACCTGTCTCTCTTCAAGGTATCAGCAAGAAAAACTCCTTAATGACTGTACATTGCTCCAAGACCAAGGATATTTCACTCACACAGAGCTGTTCTTTTTGTCCTGATGTTTTTATCAAGGAGCTGAGTTGCTCTGATAGCAACCTTGTCCTATAAACAGGAATGCTACATATCTATGTATGTATCTACTTATCCACGTGGATATTCCACTTGACCTTTTGAAAATATAAAACTTGCAGATTGTAGACCTTGACTGAGTAGCTACCTATTGACATTCTGTTTTGTACAGCTCCAAAAATTTTCAGCCATTCCCTGAAAGAGGTAATGCTCATGAGCAGCTAGAACTTTCTCAATCTACCTTTATTGTTCCTCTCCCTCCAAGTGAGCTGTGCAGAGGTGTCTGTATTGATGCCTCACTGCTTTACAGAGCCAGTACAGGCCAGCAGCTTAAATTAAAAAAACTTCTAACCCTCAAATAGATGAGATTTGAGTGGATTTGTATTTGCAGTTGGAGGTCAGCTACAGGTAGTGCTGCAAACAAGTGTTAGCTGAAGGATAAATGAGGTGGAGCAGATCTAAACAGTCCTAGGCAGCCAGTCCTTAGGCAAGCAATGTATCTGGATAAATGAAGAGAGATCAAACACTATTTGTGGGATTTTTTTAAACTTGAAAACAGCAATGGCTATGTGAAGACAAATAGGATATGCTGTTGGAGTCTTAGAGTAATTTCAGATCTCTTTTTGGTAATTCTTTTTGAAAGAACTGTTTCAGCAGTGGGTATAAGGGAGCAAATATGTAGGAATTTATAATTTTATTGCTTTTAGTCTAGCATCAGAGTCATAATGTTATTTATTAAAGTAATTTTGGTGTGTGGATGTTAAAAAAGATATTATTCCCTACAGCATTGCTAGTGTGCTGCTATTAATGTTAAAAATCTGTTATGTAGGACTACTGTGGGCTTGATCTTCAGGGTATTAAAAAGAGTACTTACAAAAGAAAACAGACTCTGTTAAGGAAGCGCCCCAGCAGTGCAATAAACAAATTGTTTATAAAAACAAATCATAAAGTGAAAAATACTCAAACAAAAATATTTTTGTCAAGACCTGAAATCCCTGTAAATGTTACATGTGGGCTCTTTAGCTAAAGAGACATCTCCTCTTTGACTAAGACCATTAGCACAAAACAAACTTACAGTTATGAGATGTAAGAATCCCTTTTGCAATTGGGGAAGTGCAGCCACCACTGGCATGGAGTGTAGCAATGGCTTAGTAGAAAGGCAAACAGGGGTCCCAATTTATTCATCACCTAAAATCTTAGAAAGGATGGCCAGAGAAGTCCTATCACCTGCTTCCCTGGACCAGAGTGACTGATTCAGAATGTTAAGAGCATGACAGCAAGAAACCATCTGCATCATTCCCTGCAGTACCTGCAGCAGAACAGGGCAGAAACAGCTTTTACTTCCTGCAACACTTTTTTGCGATTCAAAATATTATCTTGTGTTTGTTTTGTTTTTCTTACATCTGTTGTGCTGTGAGGAAGTCATTAGATAGTCTCATGGCTGGAAGAGTCCCAATACCTGCTGAGCAGTGAGAGGCAGGGGCAGTCTACGTGGAACATGAGGGAGGTTAGAGAAATGAAGGGACAGAGAGGACAGTGGTGTCTGTGGCCCTACTACAGGGTAAGGGAGAGTGACTCTCTCCACAGCTCCTGCCAGCAGGGGTGGAATAGGGTGACAGGACAGCAATAGCTTCTTCGGTAGATTCCTTTTGCTGGTGGATCTCATGTGCTAGGGATGGAGGTATTCCCATGATTCATGTCATCACTGTGCAGTTTTCTAATGTCCAACATGAAGGTCACTGGGCAAGAGCATGTTTCTTTCCCCAGTTCATAGTGAAAAATTCACAACAAAATTTATAGTTTGAAAGACAGAGACAGATCCTTCCTCAAACAGCTAAAGTCACAGTTGTAGTTTTGATCCTACAGAAGCTGCAAATACAACAGTTGAATCAAAGCAGGAACTTGAGTCCCTGACATCCTGGACAAGCATTTTCAGTCCTCGGGAGCATGATGTATTCTCAAGGCAGCCTCACTGATCTAGATCAAAAAGGTTTCAATCCGATTTTCAACTCTTTTCCTAATGAAAGTTTCATTCTAAAATTACCCAGTTCTCATTAGTTTACAAGATAAGATGAGCACAGGAGATAGGATCTCTCTCCACGCTGTGGTTCATAGCCATCTCCTACCTGGGATGGTGTGTTTGGGACTGTGGCCTCCTGCCAGGCTCACCAGAATGTGTGCTTAAGCAATGCCAAGTGCAAAAAGAGCAGAGATTCTAGCACACATCTCTGCAGAGTACTGCAGTACTGCTACCAGGAATTGTGCTTAGGGCTGACCTAGCTCTGAATTGCATCACCAAAGATGCTGGACCTTGACATGTCAGCTGAACTGCAGTTCCTTTTCTGCTGACTGACAAGTTGAAACCTATGGTTTATTTCCTATATCCTCCAAAGTTGGCCAAGACAACTCCAAAGTAAGAAGTGGTTCTAATGTTCAAACCTGTTTGTGCTGAACCCTTGGTGACAGTTGTCTACTGCTGTACTTACATTTAACTTCCCAGACACTTGGAGATATCTTGAGACCAGAAAGTTCTTGGTCCTCCCAGAAGCACTATGAGATGGGATGTAGGATGTCTCAGACACATCAGTGGTACATCAGTGATTTGCTGGAAGCCATTCAACAGCTCATACCTGCTTTTACATCTCCTTTGTTGTAAGTACTCTTACATGTTTTTTGGTGTTTTACCTATTGCAACTATTTTGCAAAATAGCTATCAGCATCTCAACTAGATGCTTTGAGAGAGCCAATTAATTAACATCAGTGAAGCATTTGGTATTCTTGGATAAAAGATACTACAGAAAAACAAATTATTATCCCTTTTGTTGCAAATCAGATTCCACTCCATTCCTAAATACTTGTATTATCTAAGGCCGATAGCAAAACCCAACAAGCTCATAAAAAAAAAAAAGTAAGATACAGTTGCCTGAGGGCATCCTTAATCAGAGAAGATCTTTCCTTTTCAGATGAAAAAGACATCTGCAGTTAACAATTTCACTAGCCAAGAAACAATAAAGAAGAGGCTTCCTATGCTAAGGTAAATAGGTGATAATTACTTTGTGGCTAGAGAAGTGAGGAAGCCTGAGACAAGCATCCCACTTCTAAGCCATTCAGGCTATGAAGGAAGCCAAAGGCCTACGGCTCCATTAAGAACCAGAAGTTGGAGCTCTTTATCTCAGCTACCCTACAGCTGAGAAAGTTATGTAATCATTTACTTCTGCCTGGGCTGCCTTGGTGGGTTTCTTTTTCCACTGCCTGCAGCTGTACCTTGATACTACAAACCCTATTTAAAGTTTTGTGATTATGGTTCCTCTTCACTTCCCCTGAGCTTCCCATCCTCAGCTCCTCTGTCAACATTCCCTTGTGTCATTTGAGGAGATGCAGCAATAGGGACACGTAAAACGACTGTGCCACAAACCCTAAAACTGTGTGCAATAAAGTAAATCCAGCCTCGTGTTAATTTTAACCAGCTGGTGAAAACTGAGCTGTGTCTGTGCTCTTACTTCATTGTTTAGAAAAATGCCTGGTTGTGAGGTATTGTTCTTGCAGATGGAGGGAAATTTCTGCCTCCAGTAATATCTGTGGAATGAAGTTGCTGGGAGTGGGCATGCTACAGCTTAGCCAAGGACATTCTGGCAGTCATACTCTTAGACCATGTAAGTTGGAATTTTTTCTACAGCCTTTACCCAGTATCAGGACATCAACCTTTTTCCATTAACTCATCCTTTCTGTAGCTCTGTGGTTTCCTGTGCTTGTTTGGTGCAAATTTCCTTCCATCCACAACTTTGCTGTGCAGGTTTTGTTTCAGGAGGCAAGAGCTTTGCCCTTGTTTTGCTCATTGTGAACTGCTGAGGACACACAAAAAATGTGCTAACAGCTAACGCCTTACATTTCCCAAAGCCCTACATACTCTATCTGCTGCCATAGCGGAGACATCTGAAAAACCTGCCACCTCAGCATACTATGCACCAGGAAATGTTTGCTTAAAATTAACTTTACCAATCTCCTGTCACTTTGGCAGCCTGAGAATATGAGCATCAGAGTCTCCAATAACACGTGGATGACCGTGTTTCTTGCAGAGCTGCCTTGGAGCTTGGCAGCTCAATTCAGCATGACTTACTCAGATGTTCTCACTGCTCACCTTTACTGCTTCCACTCAGGCTGCCTGGGTGATTAACATCGTTGGCAGTGGTGGCCCTGCTCCTTGCAAATATTCCAGTTGATTTTTGCCATCTAATCACCCGTGGGAGGGAAAAGGAGCTCATAAACCCGATGACCTAACTTAAAAGTTGCTGCTGTCTCTCTCCACATCTCAGGCTATTTGTATGTGATGCTGCTGTTCCCGTTGGTCACCTAGTGCAGCAAAATTAAGCGAGATGGAAGTTAGATGAGGTCCTGTTAGTAGGATAGCCTCCAGGACCTAGCCCCTCCTGCAGGCATCATCACCTTGCTGCTTAGCATAGATCCTCTGCTAGACAGGCTCCCTCAGGTAGAGAAACCTCCTGCTCCTGCCTTACAAATTTCTGCCTCCCTCAGCAGCCATCCAGGAGTGTGTACTTGCACATGCAAGGCAGTAGTTCAGGCTTTTGCAGTGCAAGTGTGCCCTGACAGCTCTCACACGTGGCCTGCTAGCAAAGCCATCTCTGTGAGGAGGTGAAGAGCAGTGAGAGGATCCTCCTGCATCATTGCTCCATGCACCTCCTGTTTTGCTGGAAGCACATTTTTGGGCAGGAATCTAAAACTAGCTCTGGGAAGGGAGGAACTGAAATAGAGAACAGGGCTGAGCTGCCTGGTGATTTGGCTTCTGCTGCCTTCCTGGGCATGCTTTGGTTGATCATTTCTAGTACTGAAGAGGACATTCTTTCTCTCTGGCTATGGGAAAAAGTTACCAGTTGGCTGCTACGTACAGGTAACTCCACACCAGGCAGTTTTGCTGCCCTGGGCACTAGAGCTGACTACAGTTACAACACTCCTAGTCTGCTTCTTGATGTACTTGTATCAGTGTGGAACTGACAGCATTAGTCAATGCTTTCTCTGAACAGTTTTCTCCACATTAGAACTGTTTCCAGTGTACCTGTGCTGTACTAAACTCTGCCCATCATCTCTGGCACTTATGCTACTAAAAAGTGTAAGCATGCAGATTAGACCTGAGTAGGAAGATATTCCTAGTGATGTGATTTTTTTCTGATGCAACTGGATTAATTTGGCTGTCAGCAAAGTATTCTGAATGATGTGACTCTGTCTGGCACCAAGGTTAACTTGAATCCTTTGGTGTTTTTTCCTGTTGTGAAAACTAAGCATAACTAACTATTTCTCACACCAAGATACCATATTGGGGTGGTATTTTACCTACCCAGCATAATCACAAACTCATCCTGTGAAATGAGGCTCTGATCCCTAAGAGGGTCCTAACAGAAGTTTTGTGCCCATGCGAGTTTTGATGGAAGGCAGCTGGGCTGTGGAGGGCTGCAGAGAGGTTGCTCATTCAGCTGTAGCTATGATTCTGGTAGTCATCATTAAAATTAATTGTAACTACCAATTTCTCTCATTTTTTATGCTTGCTTGTAGTTTTGAAAGCAAAGCTTTTGGAAAACTTCCGAAGTCAATGTAACCTGCACATTTTTGCTTTGGCAAATAAACAAATGAATGTATTTGAAGCTTCTGATGACAAATTCAGATACCAGTTCCTATCAAAAAAGCATCACTCAATAGTGATTCTGTAATACTTGTGGATTAAAGATCCTTTGCATGTTGCACAATCATGTTTTATTCATTTGGTTTAGATTTTATAAAATAGAGACAACTTAAGAGAAAACGGTGATGAAAATGTCTCTACCAAGGGCTTCAGTTTGTCCCAGGGACCTATTGTTTGGAAAAAAGAGCCAGATTTGGAGAAGAAACTGCTCCCTGATCTCAAGATTATCTCTTCTTTGCATTCAGGGACAAGGGCATTCCTTTCATTCCTCCACTGAAGATTTAGGAGGGCAAAGTTGTCTTCCCCAGATTTCTAGGTTGGTTAAGCTGATGAAAAATGGTGGGGTTTTTTTATGCAGGATTATAGCTTTAGAGGTTACATGACTCTTGGACTACTTAGCCATGAACTTGGTTGTGTCACCATTTAATCACAAAAGGCACCATGAATTCAACAGATACAACGACTGAATGACAACTCATACACTGCTGCTGTTTTCTATACTGTCAGAATATAGTCAACCATGTACCTAATTGCTTTGAAAGTGTAACAATAAGCCCTGAGTACTGCAAAAGAGAACTTCTTTGTATGATCCTTACTTGTCGTCTATTAGATTCCCTCATCTAGTGTCACCATTCAAAGTCATTGTAGTCTGAACACAAACTGCATCAAACCAACAGAGTAAGTCACTGATGTCCAGCTTCCACTGAAAGGGGAACACTGAGGCAGGAGCAGCCCCTTCTGAGATCAGAAGATCACACTTGTTGAAGCCTATGGTACTGTGACATGATATTGGGGCATTAACACCCAAACACAGCCCTCTTTAGAGCCATCATTCCCTCAGGCTGGATGGCTGAATTAGGTAGGAAACCAAAGCAGTGAGCCTGCCAGAATCCCCAACCGAGCCACGATTTGATGTGGCTGAAACTGAAGGTGAAATTGCCTTGTGTAAAATTTCCTTTGGTTTAAATCCCTGCAGGGTGTACTTAGAATCCCACAGGTCCGTGCATCAGTCTCAAAATGTTAAGGGGCTGGAATGGACCTTAAAGATCATCTAGTCCCAATCCCCTCCCTTTCCCCTGCAACTAGACCAGGTTGCTCAAGGCTTTATCCAATCTTCATCCAAGGCTTTGAACACTGCCAGGCTTGAGGCATCCACAGCTTCCCTGGGCAATCTGTGCAGCGTCTCACCACCCTCACAGTAAAAAATTTCACTCTAATATCTAATCTGAATTTCCCCTCTTTTGATTTATACTCCTTGTCCTAGCACTACAGTTGATAATGAAGCATCCCTCTCCAGCTTCCCTGTAGTCCCTTCAGACACTGGAAGGTTTGCTGTGAGGTGTCCACACAACCTTCTCCAGGTTTGAACAGCCCCAACTTTCTCAGCCTTCCATGGCTATGGCTATGGCTACTAGACATGTCATGGTCTAGTAACCACGGTAGGGTTGGACTCGATGATCTTCGAGGTCTCTTCCAACCTGGCTAATTCTATGATTCAGGCTGAGAAATAAGGCTTATTTCCAACAGTAGAAGGTGTGATGCTTTCCAGTGGCCTTCCAGCTCCTCCAGCACTGGAGCACCCGCAGCAGCATCATCTCTCCTTGAGAAACACCTTCGCTTGGCAGGTGTGGATGTGCTCCGC
>NW_008690376.1:0-693 GCF_000695815.1 Acanthisitta chloris | reverse complement strand
GGTTGCTCTCAGTGAGTCAAGGTCAGTCAGGTTCCAAACACTTTAGCACTTAAACACCATTAAGGACCCAGGATTTGACAAAGAGATCTTCAGAATGGCCCCACCACTATCAAGGACACTATCAAGGACAATACTTTTTCAATTTTCCTGCTTCTAGTATTTCAGTTGCATTTGCCTTGTGCCCTGCTGCCGAAATCCAAAAAGGACCTGCTCTCTGAAGTCCCTTTT
The DNA here is from genome assembly GCF_000695815.1 of Acanthisitta chloris. Lineage (NCBI taxonomy): Eukaryota > Metazoa > Chordata > Aves > Passeriformes > Acanthisittidae > Acanthisitta > Acanthisitta chloris. The sequence goes on along the minus strand of NW_008690376.1, from coordinate 465 downwards.
ATTTTGGTTTTGCCATGTTACCCTTTTCTCCTTTTTTCTTCCTGGTCCTGTCCAGGTGATCTTTCAGCATGATGCGCACTTGCCGTTCGTTCCGCATGTCTCGGCTGAAGGAATGCTTAAGTAAGGTTTCAGTGGATGGACGATGCAAATAATGTTTTACAAGGCAGCTTTCAACGAAGTTTAGGAATTTCTTTGACCTGAAAAAGTCAAAACAGTGGAGGAAAACCAACAATCCTTTCCAACTTATGCACTGAGCACTACCCCTGCATGATGGAAAGCACTAACTTTGCAAGGTTTCCTTTTACACTGGAACTGCATGAGGCAATTTGAGTTCTGCCACCAATGTGCCTCCTGGGACCAGCACAGCACTGAGGGTGAACAATGGGGAACTCTACCCCACCGCCCTCTCCACCCTGAATTTACATCCTGATCAACAAAACCACAATCTGGCCAACACAACTCTTT
>NW_008690375.1:0-1114 GCF_000695815.1 Acanthisitta chloris | reverse complement strand
CCCCCCAGGATGACCACAACCCCCCCCCAGGATGACCACAAGCCCTTCCCGAGCCGATCCGGAGGTTCTCCCGGAGCTGACCTGGCGTTGGAAGTTGAGGAGCCTCAAGGCCTTGAGCTCAATGGTGGCTTTGGTCCTCAGGTCTCCGGCCAAGGAGCCAGGAAGGTTCTCCAGCTCCTGGATCCGATGGGCAATCCGAGCCTGGAGCCTGGGGAGAGGTTGGGAAGAGGTCACCTACCGGTTCCCAGTAGGAAGAGGGAATTGGGAAGTCATCCTGGAGATGTTGGGATGGGATTGAGGACATGGAAGAGTTGGAGAGTGGTCAAGGAAAAGGTTCTGCTCATTCCCTCAGAGAGAGGGAAAATGGGATTGAGAGAAGGATGGAGAACACAGATGGATTCCAGGATGGACATCCCAAGTCCTTCTGCTCCAAGAATCCCAGTCCCAGAGGATTCCCCCCTAGGATTATCCATCCCTCTCCTCCCTCTCCCTCCCGTCCCCCCAGAATTCCCGGGATTTTCCCTACCTGTCCTCCCTCTCCCATCCCCCAGAATTCCCATATCCCCACAATTCCCATGGGATTTCTCCCTCTCTGTCCTCCCTCTCCCATTCCCCAGAATTCCCATCCCTCCGGAATTCCCGGGATTTTCCCTCCCTCTCCTCCCTCTCCCATTCCCCAGAATTCCCACATCCCCACAATTCCCAGGATTTTCCCTACCTGTCCTCCCTCTCCCATCCCCCAGAATTCCCATATCCCCACAATTCCCATGGGATTTTCCCTCCCTGTCCTCCCTCTCCCATCCCCCAGAATTCCCATATCCCCACAATTCCCATGGGATTTTCCCTCCCTGTCCTCCCTCTCCCATCCCCAGAATTCCCATATCTCATGGGATCTCTCCCTCTCTGTCCTCCCTCTCTCATCCCCCACAATTCCCATGGGATTTCTCCCTCCCTGTCCTCCCTCTCCCACCCCCCAGAATTCCCAGGAATTTTCCCTACCTGTACTCCCTCTCCTGCAGGATCTCCACGGGGTCGAGCCCGCGCGGTTTCTGGACGGGGGTGATCCTGCTCTGTTTGGGGTGCAGGGGCAGCGCGGGGGGCGCCGGGGACGGAG
>NW_008690374.1:0-655 GCF_000695815.1 Acanthisitta chloris | reverse complement strand
CCAAAATTGCCCAAAATTCACAAATATTCTCTGAAATTGCCTAAAATCCCCAAAAATTCCTGAAACTTCCCCAGAATTCCCTAAAATTCCACAAAATTCCTCAAAATTCCCAAAAAATTCCCTAAAACTCCATAAAAGTCCCTGAAACTCCATAATATTCCCCAAAATTCCCCAAAATTCCCAAAATTCCTGAAAATTCCCAAAAAATCCCCAAAATTCCCTAAATCCCCAAAAATTTCCTAAAATTCCCTAAATTCCCAAAAAATACCTAAAATTCACCAAAATTCCCTAAAATGCCCCAAAATCCCCAAATTTCACTACAGCCCCAAAAATTCCCCAAAATTCCTGAAATTCCTGAAAATTCCAAAAAAATCCCCAAAACTTCCTAAATCCCCAAAAATTTCTGAAAATTCCCTAAATTCCAAAAAAATTCCTAAAATTCCATAAAATTCCCTAAAATTCCCAAAAAGAATTTCTTAAAATTCCCTAAAACTCGATAAAATTATCTAATACTTCCCAACAATTCTGGAAAATTCCCCAACATTCCCCAAAATTCCCCAAAATACCCTAAAATTGTCCAAAATTCACCAAATTCCCTAAACTTACCCATAATTCTTGAAAATTCCCCAAATTCCCACAAAATTCCCAAAAATTC
>NW_008690373.1:8927-11939 GCF_000695815.1 Acanthisitta chloris | reverse complement strand
CTGCACCACCTCCCTGGGCAATAACCCCAGGGCCTGACAATTGGGTGCAGCCTGGTGGTTTGTACCCATGTGGAGTATGGTTTCTTGTCCATCTCCATGGCAAGAGGAACCCCACCTTGGGAGTGCAGAGGAGGGACACAGCTCCACTCTGTTCTCTGCCTTGTAATCCCTGGAGGGTTTAGGACAAGTTACGTTGCAGCCCCCTACGCACTCAGTTTTATCACCCTGAAAGTGGAGATGATCTATACCTCAGAGGAACACTGCATGGATAAGTCAATTAACTGTGAAATCACAGATGGAAGATGCAAAAGAAATGTAAAGGATTAGTTCTGCAGATCAGCTCTGCCAGGCACAAGTACATTTTTAGATCCCTTTTTTTCCCCTAACTAAAAATCACTAGCAAGCTGTTCCTTGGAGTCCTGCTTAGCCTCTCCAAGGGGAATCTGTAACAACACCAGTTACCTCTGTGGAAAGGTGGGAGTGAGGCCACCTGGGCTCAGCACCCAACCCTGGGCAGCCCAGGTGGAACCTACTGCTCAGCTGCCTTTGCCTAGCAAATACTGCATGTCCAAGAGAACAGCAACCTCTCTTTGTGCCACAGAACCATAGAATTGTAGGGGTTGGAATGGAGCTCAGAGATGATCCAGCCCCAAGCCCTGCCCTGGGCAGGGACACCTCCCACCAGAGCAGGTTGCTGAAGGCTGGAAGAAAAAGGCTGTGAGGAAACAAACAAAGCAAAAGTGAATAAATGAGGGTGTATAATCTGCCCTGTGAAGAGTAATAAGTTACAGCATGTGCAGGTTTTGGCTGGGGAGGAGTTAACACAGCAGAACGAGCAAACAGCCATGGCAAGGGGAAGGTTTTCATCTGCTGCTAGGGAAAGTCTAACCCAGGACTCCAATTTCTGCTTGAAATGTCATTTTTCAGATCATGAGTGAGAAGTAACTCACTGTATTTTGTTCATTGCTTGGTTGTGTGCTTTTTTTAAGCCAGTTTTTCTTATCCAGGCAGTGTCCTTAGGCATATTTGGGCAAGCAAAATAACACTGTTGCTGGCAATCTATTTTGTTAAAACACTTCAGTAAACTATATTACACAAAGGTCTCTTTTGCCCTGGGCTGCCCAACCCAGGAGGGTTGGACTGCAGATCAAACCTTTCCCAATAAGCCTTTAAGAATGCAGAAGAGTCTATTGTGTAGATCTGCTGCTTGTCTGAGTTTCACACAGAGAAGAGAAATGTTTTACAGTCCTTGTTGTAGCCTCAGGTAGCTAAAATTTCAGTATCACTACATCTCTAAAGTACAGGGGTCAAATACTCCATTGGCTCAATGCTGCAAGAGCCCAGGGTGGTTGTGTGCTCAGTCAAGGTCTCATAACTGTGGCTGCAATAAGAAAAATAGGAAAATACTCCAAAGTGAACACTGTCACCAGTGTTGTCACCAGTGTTGTCCCCCAGGGATCCATACTGGGCCCAGTTTGGTTCAACTCACCCATCAGTGACTTGGAGGAGAGCACAGAGTTGCCTCCTCAGCAAGTCCCTGATGCTACAGCACTGGGAGGAGTGGTGAGAGCTCAGAGGGCTGTGCTGCCCTTCAGGGGGACTCGACAGCTTGGAGGGATGGGCAGAGAGAACTCACTGAGATCCAACCAGGGCAAGGGCAGGTCCTGCCCCTGGGCCCCAAGCACCAGCACAGGTTGGTGATCTGGTAACCAGGGTAGGGTTGGACTCGATGATCTCTGAGGTCTCTCCCACCTGGCTGATTCTATGATTCTATTTTCCTGCCCATGGGTATTGCTGAGGCTGTCACACCTAGTGAGAGCAGCAAAGGACAGATGAGAGCTCTGTGCTGGGAACAGTGCTGAGCAAAGCCCAGCAAGGGAGAGGAGGGGAGAGCCTTGGCAGCACAGGGTGACCCTGCTGGGTTATCAGAGCACTGAACTCACAGCCACCAGCACAATGCCCTGCTGACAAAGGGCAGCAGTGATGCTCCCAGAGTTCTACAGTCCTCGATTTCGAGAGAGATGGGCAGTGCTATACTCCTCCTCTTTGCAAAAAAAGTCAGAGTTAGCTTTCTAATTGTCACCATTCACTGCCTCTTTTTGCCAGCTCTGACGGATCAGCTCAGGTTTTCATCTGATAATAACACACCCCACAATGTACTGGAAAGGGCATGGGCAGTTAGGAGGTGCAGGTTTCCCTGCAGGTCTCACACTGCCTGCACCACCTCCTCCAGACTCCTTCTCCTCAGCCTTCCCCTGCTAAAGAGGCATCAGTGCCTCTGGGAAGTGTTTTGACACCTCTAGAAGCGAAGTGTTAGCCCAGCATTCCATCATTTCCATGCTCCTAGCTGATTCATGCTAGGGAGTCAGGAACAGGAGGACCTACAAAGCTGATCAGAAAATGTTTTTCCCTCTGATATAATCTGTGTACATCATAAGGCTCCACAACTTACTCTGAAAATCACTATTTGGGCACAAATATTTTAGCTGTTTGAGAAAACTGGATTTTTTTTCCCATGGGAAATGGGAATTGCTTATGATCTCAAAATCTGTAGCAGGAATCTGCTTTTCCATTGCAAAATGGGTTTATGTGCTGAATTTGGGCTCGGCTGTGGCACAGCAAGATGCTCCATTGGGATATCACATCTCATTGCATCCCAACTGAACACTGCACCCCTGGGAATCTCTGGGCCAGGTATGAAGTGTTGCTCATTCCCACCCATTGTCCTGCACTGAGCACAGAACCACTTTGCACCACCACGACACAACCTTCCTCCCCAGGCTGAAGAAACACACCAAACACTGGACAGGGAACTGTAAAACCACCTCTTTCTTTCCTTCAAGATACTCTATTTTCAGTACCCTCCTAATAACCTGTGCAAGTGCATGATGCTAATTGAGAAAAGTAATACTTCTGGAGTTTGCATTGGATATAAAGGACATATAATCACCTCAATTCCTCCAAATGAATCCATTTTTTTATGCAATATGTTGCCCCCAATAGCCCTTTGTT
>NW_008690373.1:3449-8900 GCF_000695815.1 Acanthisitta chloris | reverse complement strand
CTGCTCTGGTTTGGATTTTTCTGGACAGTTTTTATCAATGACACAGTATTTTGCCTTTCACCAAGTGCCTCTGGTTTCCATGAGAGCCTTTAAAGCAATAGCCATCAAAGAATTTGCAAAGTCCTTGGGAATAATTGTTGACCAGTTTTCTTTCAGCTCAGAAGGGATCCCAGCCAACAAGGGATTGGGACATGTCAGAGCTGTGAACGACCATGTGCTCCCTGTGTACCTCAGGCTCTATGTGCTCCATCTAGGCCACTTGCTGCAATTCAGGTGAGAAGCTACTGAAACCAGAGTTCAGCTTCATTCTGCCTTTATGCTCTGCCCTTCTGTGCTTTGCCTTGTGTGTCCTTTGTGTGAACTGGAGCTAACAAGCTTGGTGTGAATTCATAGCCCCTTGTTTGCAAACAAGGAAGCAAAGGCATGTGAAATTCCTTGGCTTAAGTGACAGCAGCTCCTAGGTGGCAGATCTGAGATGGATTGAGTTGAATAAGTGGATACACTGAAGGAGGGGAAGTTTAGGGTGGATATTAGAAGTTTTCCCTGTTCTGGTGGTGAGACCCTGTCCCAGGGTGCCCAGGGAGGCTGTGGCTGCCCCAACCCTGGCAGTGTTCACAGCCAGGTTGGATGAGCCTTGAGCAACCTGCTCTGGTGGGAGGTGTCCCTGCCCAGGGCAGGGCTTGGGGCTGCATCATCTCTGAGCTCCATCCCAACCCCTAAAATTCTGTGATTCTATGAAGTATTACCTTGGTGCTGAAGACTTCAGACAGGTTGGAGAAGAGAGGTCATATTCCCCAGAACAGACTCTCTAAGTCTCAAGGAGAGTCCATTGCAAAATGTTACTGAAGGTGCCACAGTTGGAGTTCCTTCCTGCTCCTGCTTAGACCAGCAATAATATCTATTTTAGCTTGTAGCCCTGAAATTACCCCCTTGGGAAGAATTCCTAGCACCATGAGCCCTTTCTTGAGAGGATATAATTAACAATGTTTTGATTCTCCCTCCCTTGTTCCAGGCAAATCTGCACCCTTACATCTTCCCTTGGTATCCTCCAGCCCTCGTGAAAACGCTGTGAGTTTTGGCCTTAATAACAAGCCATGTAAAATCGACATAATTGACCCCTTTTCTGAAAACATTTCAAAGCTTTCCCTTTAATCTCTGAGTATGCATGTGGGGAAGGAGTGCCCTCATTTCTGCAGCCCCTGTTGCACAGAGCATCTTTCTTGCTGCCGTGCAGAAAGAACAACCAGGGAGCTGTAAGAAACAGGGGTTTCCCTCCCAGATGTCCTACTTTTCCTTTCTGTCTGATTTTATGCAGAGGAGCTCAGTTGGTTCTCTCCTGTGCCAGGCAGCAATAACCCACATATCCATGGGATATCAGGGGGATGAGGTCCCATGTGGAGGTCACTGGTGATCTCTGGGGCTTGCATGAATGGTGCAAAGTACCTTTACAGCAGCACCCAGGGCAAAAACCTTTCTGTGGCTGTCAGCCTGGACAGAAGGTTAGCCCAAGCGAGTCTGAGAGGTGAGAGTTGGATCCCTGACCCAAAGGTCTGGAAGCTGCCCAAGAAATGGGAAGGGTTCAGGCACTTCTGCCTGATCAGGAGTTTGGCACTGGATCATCTCTAAGCTCCATTCCAACCCCTAAAATTCTACAATTATATGATTCTGTGATTCCATCTCTTCTCAAGCACTGGACCATGATTTGCTCACCACTTGCTTACCCTGCTCTGTTCTCTGTGCCCTTTCCTCTACCTGATCAACCTGCTCTGGTGGGAGGTGTCCCTGCCCAGGGCAGGGGTTGGGACTAGATGATCTGTAAGGTCCATTCCAACCCCTAAAATTCTATGATACTACCAATCCATTTAAACCTTATTTTATTCTTCATTCAGTGACAAATCCTGTGGTTCTTATGCCTTTATCTGCCAACAGAAAAAGAATGTTGGACACAGATTGTGCTTTCCTATCTGTGACTGAAACCTGCCTTGCCCAGCTCTAGAAAGGGACTTGGGCTTTTTGATGCTTTGGATTCAGTGAGTCTTTCCACTTGTTAAGAGACAACTTCTCTGAGTCAATATCCTTGGTGTGTTTATTCAAAATCAATACTGCTCATTGCAGCTTCTGCAATTGTGTCTCACTATCACTGTCACCTAGTTAGCTCACAACCTTCCTGGCAGACTCCCAGCTTGCTGGGAAGTTGCAAGATCGAGGAGAAGAGAAAGACAGCCAGAGCCAGAGACCTGCTGACAGGGGAAGTTTTGTAGGACAGATTGCCAAGAATTCCCTCGTCTGCTCCTCATTCCCTGTGCTCAAACAGGTGAGAGACAGACATGACCTCTGAAATCTCTGTGTTACTCCCAGTTTCTGCTTTCCCTCCTGAAAAAAACAGGCCACAAAGATGATCAGAGGGCTGGAGCACCTCTCCCATGAAGACAGGGAGAGCTGAGGCTGCTCAGCCTGGGGAAGAGAAGCTCCAGGGAGACCTTAGAGCACCTTTCAGTGCCTAAAGGGGCTCCAAGAGAGCTGGACAGGGACATTTCACAAGGTCATGCAGTGATAGGACAAGGAGTAATGGCATTAGACTGAAAGAAGGTAGATTTTGATTGGATATCAGGAACAAATTCTTCCCTGTGAGGTGCTGAGACACTGGCACAGGTTACCCAGAGAGGCTGTGGATGCTCCAACCCTGGGATTGTTCACAGCCAGGTTGGATGGGGTTTGGAGCAACCTGTTCTAGTGAAAGGTGTCCCTGCCCATAGCATGGTAGGGTGGAACTAGATGATCTTTAAGGTGCCTTCCAGCCCAGTCCATCCTGTGATTCTTTAACTAGCACCTAGTTCAGGGGGCACAGCAAGGATCAGCTCAGGCCAAATCACCATCTAAACTGGGTGTAATATATTTACACCTTGTGCTGCCCCTGCTGAAGCAGATGGAGCCTCCCATTGGCTTTAACGAAGCCAGAAAAAGGCTGCAGTGTGCACTGGGCACATTGAGCCACTGCCACCAGCACTGCCAAGGCCTTTGGGGCCAACACCTCTGTCCCCACTGCTCCCCCAGCCTGGAGCTGCATGGGCTGTTGTGTGCCAAGGGCAGGACCAGCACTGAGCCCCAGAGACCCTCATGCAGTGTCCTCAGACACTGACCCAGTCACTCCAGGTCTCTCTGTAGAGCTTATAAAGTCCTTTCATGGCTATTAAATGTGTTTAGCTTGGGCAGAAAATGCATTCCCTGCTGGGGAGCAATATGATACACATCCTTACTCAGCCCTGTCAGCACCCTCAGAGCACTCTGGGCTTTGTGGCCCTGCCCCACAGCTGTGGGGTGTTCCTACCCCTGCAGAGGTTACAGACCCTCTCCCATGCAGGCAGCACATCTGTACAGCACAGCTCTCTGTGTCTGTGATGGCAAAACAAAGCCTGGCATGAACAGGCAGCCCTAGTGTCACAGGCTGAGATGCTGTTCCCCTACATGAGCCTTGGTGGCCCCGTGAAATAAATGTTTTGTGTTGTGGTTTCCAGAGAAGAACCTCTGCCCCTTGTGTCTGCCAAAGGGAGGAATAAATGCATCTATTTGTAACCTTTCAGACTCTGAGACTCATTTTTCCGTTGGCTACCTTAAAAACCAGGGGCAATTCATACACATTACAGTCTCTAACTGTCAGCCTTGTGACAAATCACCCTCCCCGTGCCTTGTCAATGATGTGGAAAATAGTGGCCATATAAACAGATCAGATGAAGTGGAGGTTAGGTGGTACAATGGTGTCAGGCCACAGCCTTTGATCTTCAAGGGCCAGAGGTCAAAGCTGTCTATACTGAGGACTAAAAATGACCTGGGGAGTTCACTCTGCTACCAGGGTAGGGTCTCACCACCAGAACAGGGAAAACTTCTGCCTGAGATCCAACCTCAATTTCCCTCCTTCAATCTGTGCCCATTGCCCCTTGTGCTGTCCCTGCAGCTCCTAACACAGATCCCTCTGCAGCTTCCCTGGAGCCCCTTCAGCTCCTGCAAGGTGCTCTGAGCTCTCCACACAACCTTCTCTTCTCCAGGCTCAACAGCCCCAACTCCCTCAGCCTGTAGGGAAAACTTCTGCCTGAGATCCAACCTCAATTTCCCTCCTTCAATCTGTGCCCATTGCCCCTTGTGCTGTCCCTGCAGCTCCTAACACAGATCCCTCTGCAGCTTCCCTGGAGCCCCTTCAGCTCCTGCAAGGTGCTCTGAGCTCTCCACACAACCTTCTCTTCTCCAGGCTCAACAGCCCCAACTCCCTCAGCCTGTGCTCACAGGGAGATGCTCCAGTGCTCTGAGCAGCTCTGTGGCCTCCTCTGCACTTGCTCCAACAGTTCCATGTCCTTCTCAGGCTGAGGCCCCAGAGCTGTGTGCAGGATTCCCAGTGGGAACATCCAAGAAAGAGGATTCCCAAGTCCAGCCTGAAGGTGTGAGCTAGGCTCATCCAAACTTAGGCATGTCAAAAGCAGATGCCTAATTTTAAGGCAGTCACCTCACACTATGCCTTCTTCTAGCCACAGGTGTCCAGAGGTCTCTCATCTGATCTTACATGTGAATTTTAGGATGAGCTGAACCATCTGTTGGAGACACCTACTACTTTTTGTCGACTGTAGGGAGACAGGAGGGTGAATAACCCAGAATTAGATGTCTGCTTTGAAGATGAACTGCCTGGGCCAGTGCTCAAGGGACATGAGCTAACCAAAGTGGGTGTCATCTGGGTGATGGGAAGGACAAAAGTGTCCTGTGCCCTGAGATGAAGGAGAGTTCAAGCTAAATGACCTCTGGTGCTGGATCCAGACTGTATAATCAAATGTGTTATACTGACACATGATCCGATGGGGTGCACTGGTCTGGGGATCTCTCCAGGGAGCACAGCCTCAAGATCACAGAGCACTGACAGTGGATTCCAAAGCAGGAGAGAAGCCACTAGGGATAATCTAAGTGCAGGCTCATGGTCTTTCATTTCTGTCCACTTGTTCTTACCAGCTTTGCACCTGTGTTGTCACCTTTGGGTCTTGTAACTCCATGATTTTATCTATTTGCAGGTTCACAGACAGAGTTTGGGAAAAAGTGTTAGGGAAAATGGGTAAACATGAAGGAATTCATTAGTTAGGGGTAGCATAATGATGTTCAGGGTGAGGATTAAGGCATGACTAGCCTTCTCCTTAGTATATTTTTCTTTATGCAGGAAATATGTTTTTCTACCTCATGGTTGGCACCTTGGTGACTATTAATGGCAGAAGCATGAAGAGCAGTGTCTGCTCTTCTGAAGTACCTGAATTTTCCAGCTCTGTTCTGCTCTATGGTTTGATTGCACTGCAGCTTGGCAAGCTTTCCAGCAAGTGGGAAGAGAGTAGGAAATAAGCCTTAAGATCCTCTTTCTCAAACAAGGTTTGGCCACAGCCATGGAGAAAGTGGCTGTATCATGAGCAGGAGCACAGTGAGGCT
>NW_008690373.1:0-3435 GCF_000695815.1 Acanthisitta chloris | reverse complement strand
TTCCCAATCAATTGCTTCAGTGAGATTATCCCAAACATGATGGATTGGATCACTTAATCCAGTTAGACAGCAGCTCAAGCTGGATGGGTAAATAAGGGCAGCCAGGAGTCAGGTGGCCTCTACTGACCCAGAGCAGCAGCCGGTCAAGCTTTCAATGCTCTTCTGGCCCTGCTGCTTGGGATTGACATTGCTAACAAAATACATGCAGGAGAGACACAGGAGGTGTGCAATTTCAGGCACAGTATTTGCCATTGGAAGGCAAGAGGCTGGAAATGGCAATAGTGGCTGTTTCTTCCTTACCTTGTGCACATTTAGGAACAAACCAAAGGTTTCTCATTTGCAGAAACAAGAAAGAATAAAAAAAAAAGATAAAACTACACAACCTGTTTAGCTATTCCTGTGCAAGACAGAGACCAGTGCTTTGAATATTGAATTCTAAGGGTGGAAATCATAGAACCATCAGGGCTGGAGGAGAACTCGGAGATCATCGAGTCCAACCATGAACCTGTCCCTGCTGGAACCCCCAAACCCTAACCCAGATCCTGCAGTGCCACATCAGACACCTCTGAAACACCTCCAGGGATGGTGACTGCACCACCTCCCTGGGCAATATCCCAGTGCTGAACACCACAACAGGGAAAACATTTCTCCTCACACCCAATCTGACTCTGCCCTGGCTCAGCTCAAGGCCATTCCCTCTCTCCTCTCCCTCAGCCCTGGCAGGACACACATCCCCCACCTCTCTCCAGCCCTGGCAGGAGTTGCAGAGAGCCAGGAGGTCACCCCTGAGCCTCTTCTCCAGGCTGACCAACCCAACTCCCTCAGCCCTTGCCCATGTGCTCTGCCCTTTGCTGCCCTCGTTGCCCTTGGCTGGACTCGCTCAGAGCCTCAATGGCCTTTGGGCAGTGAGTGCCCAAAGCTGAGCACAGCACTGAGCTGGGACCTCCCCAGTGCCCAGTGCAGGGGGATGACACTGCCCTAGTGCTGTTCACTGCTTTCCCCTCTGGATTTTGGAGGGGGATGCAGCACAGCTGAGCTGTGCTATGAGGGTGCTCTGACAGCACCTGATCTGCACAGCAGCCAGTTCATCCTTGTGCTGTTTGGTATTGATCAGTCACTCAGGATTTAACACCTGCATCAGAAAGGTTTTGATCACTAATGACTACATGCAATGCCATGCTCAGCATGAGCCACCACAGAGGTATTGTCATCTTGTGTATGCAAACCCTGCAGCTGGAAAAGGCAATGTTTGGCTTGGGGTTTTTTTCAAACAAAAAATGATTCCACTCCTTCCCCTTGAGAACACCACTAAAAATCTGCTATACTTTATTCCCCTTTCTAAGGAAAAAAAAAAAGGATGCTCACAGGGAAATAAGTGTGTTAATATAGCACATGCAATTCATTATAGGCTGATCAATGATTAGATGTGGTGTTTGACCTCTCCAAAAGCTCTGTTAGATGGAAGAATTAGTGTCTGTGCTGGCAAACAGGGGAGGGCTGAGATCTCGTGCCCTGTGTGTTTATACTAAGAGGACATCAAAGGGTTCTCCTGTAGCTCGTGGGTGAGGATTTTGTTTTGGGAGGGTGAGAACAAATCTGCCTTCAAAAAAAGCTGAAAAATCTGCATTTTCCTGACACCAAGCACTGAAGTGCCACAGACAGAAAGTGCAACCAGAGCCAAAAAGAGGAAGAAATAGCATCACTGAGTAGCAGAAGTCCATTCTCCTTGACTAATCACCACATACATGGGCATGTAAACACACATTCAAATAGATTTAGCTTACAGATGTTTTCAGAACTCATAGAACAAATAACAGTTTTTTTTTTCCAGCCTGGCAAACCCTGTACTTTGAGGTAATTAAGCCTGATTGCTTTCAGAGCAGCCTGTTCATAGGTTTTCCTTATTTATCAAGGGTCATTTAGCACTTGCAGTGTACAAAACATTTCCCCAAATCACCAAGCTATGTTCCAAGAGCAAGCATGAGTAACCAGACGACATGATGGGTCTGCACTGGACCTCTCTGTGCCTGACATCAGCTGCCCTGGTAACACAGAGGTTTGCACCCCGAGCAGGGGAGCAGCAAATCCTTCCAGCTGCCTCAAACTGCCCTGCCCTTAACGCTGCCCACCTGGGCATCCTTCACCAAACGTGCTCAAGGCTCCTGTCCCACTTCTGTGCGAAGGGACAACGATTGCAGTGTCCTTGAGGAATATAGTCAGAAAGCTCAGAGTCACCTCCAACAGCAGGAAACAAAACCTGGATCTCCCTATGCAGCCCTCACTGCAAGGTTTGCTTCCAAGTCACCCCAGAGGAGCAAAGCCACCATTCTGGGTCTGAAGGAGAAGTCACCAACCAGTGGGTCCCTGCTGAGCACAGCCAAGAGCCATGAACCACACACACCTTCCCTGGAAGATTTGCAAAAGCAAATTGCTGAGCACTGGTGGAGTGGACATTGGTCTGAACATGGTGGGTAGAAATCTGTCCTGGTTCTCAGGGAGGGGAGAGCTGGAGCTGTGCTCAGACCCGTGGGAGTGAGATGATCAGAGGGGTGTGCAGTGTGGGTTCTCCAGAGCTGTTGTTCCAAGAGTTGCCTGCCTGGAGGGAGGAGGAAGCAGCTGCTTCCTGCTGTGATTTCTTCAGAGTGTGTGTGTTGTAGGAGAGGGGATGAAGATGTGTGTTTGCACGAAGAACCTCTCCTGTGAATAGGGAATCAGCAGTAATTAAAACCTCCAGACTGTTTCTGGGAGGGGAATCCAAATCATACAGTGGCAGAAATGTGAGTGTGACAATTTGCTTCCTCTCCCACAAGTGCAGCTTTTCTCTGATGACCTGGCAGCTCTAGCTCCAAAGTCACGTAGGAACTTCAGTGGGTTTTGCCTGAAATCCAGACAAAATTCTGCCTATTTTCTGAAATCAGCTTTCATCTTAAGGGCCTTAATTTCCCAGCCCTGCTCTGCTCTACAGTTTGATTGCATTTGTCAAGTGGAGAGCAAAAGTGTCAGAGGAACACGAGGCAAAAACCACAGCTAATGTTTGACTCGAAGGGAGGTCGATGAGTAGGAGATACAGAGAAATGAGACTAAACTGAAATAATTTCATACTATTTGAGAAGTGTCACCTTCCATCATTGTCCTGCAAATCTTACAGCATTTCTGCTTGCTTTCTTTCCTGAAGGCCCCAGAGAATACAAAGCTCACTGCTAGAGACATCAATTCCTATTGCTGCTGCAAAGACAACAATGAAAGTGACTGCACAAATCCAAACCACAGACAAATGGGAGGAGGCAAACAAACAGACCTAACCCTCTCCTAACTTATCTTCTAGCTATGACACCCTTCCCTTGGGATGTAAATCCATCCCTCAAAATCCAACAGGAGACACCCGAGTGCAAATCTCATGCTGTTCACCAAAATGCAGTGCAAGGTCCTAGATCT
>NW_008690372.1:12497-20683 GCF_000695815.1 Acanthisitta chloris | reverse complement strand
ATATATATATGTATGTATGGGAATTATTCATCTATGGAGCAAGGATAGCACACCAGTAACTGCAGAAGAGTGAAAATGCTGGTTACTCTTACAGAGTAACACAGCAGCTGGGAATTCCCAGGCCTGACAGCATACTTCACTTGTCAAAAAATCAAATAAAAAAAAAAAAGTGGCACATGTAATTAAACCTATTTGCAAGCACTGAAAAGAGCTCCATGAGTGGCAGTCAGAGTGGGCCTGTGCTATGGGCAGATCATGTCAAAGTACTCAGTTTCCATCTCTGATATGGTATCAGGACTCGTGGGGATGCAGAAAATATATCACATGGTTTTACTTTAGTAAAGCTTTTCATATTTTCTTACAATCACACCAACCAACCAGATCCTACATTAAAATATATTAGTTTTTAGGGGCTTCCTAAGGGGCAACATAAACCATTTTCCCTCCAGTTGTGGCATTACTGGATTCCTGAGGTCCCAACACTGGGAACAGTGTCCTGGCTGGGAAGTGAGTCTCCACCCAGACCACAGGCAGCAAAAGCAGTGATTTCTGACTTCTCCAGCAAACCAGCTTGGGAAAAAAAAAACAACAACAAAAACCCAACCAACAAAAACCACCCAGCAATACAAACAAGACAGGAAAGGAATCCTGAAAGACAGGACACACAGGGAGGAGCAGGACAGACAAGAACAGTGACCCAGAGAGGTATGACAGCAAGGTAACACACAATGGAAAGTCAATGGGAAGACAAAAAGTGTTTTTCCTAAAGCTGCTAATTCACTCTTCACATCTCCCACTCGAGTCATCCATCACGACCCAAACTAAGCAGAGTTCAGAGCACAGCTGCCTGCCACTGAAAATGAGCCTTCTGTCCACCAGCACTGCCCTGGAAAGCTGGCAGCTCAGAGGGAAAAACCTCAGCTGCAAAAACAAACAAATCAGGTACCACAACCCTCCTCCCTAGCTTTAACCCAAAGAATGTGTGCTATTAAGTTTTAACCCCTTCCTGCTTGTTAACTAGGCTCAGTATTTTTTTCTTCAAGCACACACAGCCAGTCTGGGCCTGAAGTACTGAAACGGTTAGTGTATTTTTCTGAAGAGTACAAAGCCTTATTGAGGACCAAACCTGCCCTCAAATTTTACTAACTTTTCCTCTGCATCAGAGAGGGCATTAGTCAAGCTCCAACTCCCACTGTCACATCCATCAAGCCAATATCTGCAGCCCTAAAATGCTCTCAGGATCAGAAGAAAACATGTTATTTGGTCCCTCCTGTAATCCTCTTCCAACACTGCTGTTCTGGCTTCATGTCCTTTGCTGCAACTTTAGAGCTAAAGTGATCAGCAAACCCTCTGTGGTGTGTGGGACAACAGGAAACATGGAAAAAATGGTTTGGTGGATTACATAGATGTAAAATATTGTTTGGCAGCTCACAGCTTGAGGAGATCAGGTACTAGGATCTACCAGGGGCCTCAATTTGATGTTTGTGGCAAGTACTACTACTACTACTTGCTTGAGTAGGCAACTACCATTCAGAATGTGATGAATGAACTTTGGTTTATGACTTAAAATAATTTTCAAACTAGGTTTTTGTGGTAAGAAAGGATGGATCATATCTAGCTCCTATTTTGTGCCAACTGGGGTTATTATATAAAATTCCTTTTTAACCTTTAGGGTAGCTTTTAGGGATGTTTAGACATAAAATTTAACAAATGCTGAATCAAAATTAATTGCAAGCCTTTTGCCAGAACAGAGTAAATCAGTGCACAAACACCTGTTCTCAACTTTGACAGCATCACAGTGAAAAGATATGGAAATTGCAACGTGATTTAAAGGAGAAACAAAACCACAAAGGAGAAGTAAAATAAGGCTCCAGTTAGCTGTGACTGGGACTGCCCTAGCAAGAGTATTTTATGACACAAGTTCCATACACAGCCTAGAAGGTAAAAAATCCATCATCAGCAGGATGGTGAGCACCACTGCAGTTGTGTGCAGGGAGGGAGGTGCAAACACAAATTCTGAACAACGTGTAGACTGACAAACCAATACAGACTCTACCGTCCCAGACAGAATATCTGTGGGTTCTTTCTTTAGCCCAGGAAAGGTTACAGAACAGGCAAATTGCAGAGTTGCTCAGTTTGTACAAGGCCAGACAGTGACCTGCTGCAGAGGGTGCTGCACAAGCCATTCTGTCAGGGACACACGTAAGGAGTTTCAAAGGTGCAATGCTATGGAAAAAAAAAAAGGAAGATAGAGAAGACCTTGTGAGACTAAAACAACTAAACTTCTGGGTGTTACTAAAATGATGAAACTCTGACTCCACTTATATCAGGAGTTCTAACAGATAACATAGCATATAATCCCATCTGTAATGAGAAAGTTGCTTTTCTTACCTCTGAGAATCCTGGATGGGATTGGCATCTCTTGTTAACAAAGAGCATGGGGGATCCCAAATAACTTGCAAGCTCCAGTAACCTTCCTGAGACTAACCTAGCACTGAGCCTTTTAATCCCTGTTGCCACTCAGCTTGCTTTGGCTAGTCTCAGTTCCTTGGGCTCAATTAGCAAAAAGCTGTTTCTGCTGTGCCTTTCTTTGTTTTGCTTTGCCTGCAGGTGATTAGCGGATCTGGGTAATTGCTTGCATTAGGGAGTAAAACAATCACTTGCAGGTGGGCTCAAGTAATCACACTCTGCTCAACGTTTATTAAAACAGTAATTGCTTTCATTTCCCAAAATACAGAGTGCACACACCACCTCCTGTATAAAATTCTGTACAATTGTAAACCTTTAGAGGCAGAGAAAGCACTGCTTAGTCTTTGGTTCTCCACATGGTAGTTACAGAAGCAAACAACTCACTATTACAGGGACTTCTATCACTGAAAAACTGTAGGTACTTTAAATATCCCTTGCCAGTACTGTACAGGTAAATGTAGGATTTGGGATGCTCAAAAATCTACATTTATACAAATGGTCCATTCAGCTGATTAAATATTGACCTTAGGCAGGAACAAGTACTAAACTACAAACTTGCCACATTTAGGGAAAAAACTCAGTATTTTCCTCAGTTAGACCTTGCTATGTTGTTCTTTCTAACACATGGACTGATGGACTTCAGGAGCAAACGTCTCCTTCTGCATGTTGATGTAAATTCTGCTGGTTGATTAAGCTTGCCCAGAGCTCTGCAGTGCCTGCCCTCTCTCCCCCTCTGTCTGAGTGACCCTGCATCCCCAACAGCCACAGGATTTTTGTAGCAGTACCATGCCCTCCTGTCAGATATGAAAGATTAGATATTAGGGAAAAGTTTTTCCCTGTGAGGGTGGTGAGACACTGGCACAGGTTGCCCAGGGAGGCTGTGGCTGCCCCAACCCTGGCAGTGCTCATTCCAGCTTGGATGGAGCCCTGAGCAACCTCACTAACTTCAAGCACCTTTGCTTACAGGTGTAGACTAAGAATGTGACCTGATGTTTCTGTGGTTTTCAGACCATAAATCAGCCCAATCTACCAATGTATTTTAGCAAAGCTTACTAATGGAGACTCCCTTTGCTTTAATGCACATATCTTCATGTTTCCCATAGATCTTCTCTATTTTTCAGGCTCACACTAAACCAAAAATGCATCTGACTTTCAAACATCTCCTGATTTAGTTGCATATGTTCCCATTACTTCATTTTTCCCCTTTTGCACATACATCAACTAATGCTAAACAACAAAGACAACCAAAACAGAGAGTTTTGCTCACAGGTTATTAAATGACCATTAATCTTTTCCTTTTGTTTTGAAGTTCTCCAAATAGCAATGAAGTTGGCTTAAGCCTGGACATTACACAGTCAGAAATACAGATGTGAGAGCTGGAAAAGTGAATACAGTGAAGAGTAAGCATGATACCATATGAACAGACATGTTTGTGTAATATCGTGGAGCCTCCTGAAAGGCAAAACTATACAACGTGCCAGAGCAAACAGATGGTCACACAGCATGTGAGAATGGATTTCTTTTGCACAAGTTCAGCTGAAGGAACACAAAATAATCAGCTCGTAGTTAAAGAGCAGATGATGTAAGAAAAGTACAGAGAGAACAAGAAAACATGATTAGTCACCTTAATGTATTTCACTGGGCCTGGTATTTTTGTTCCCTAAATTTATGATGAAACTACCCTTACCTGTAGGTGGGTCTTGAATCTGTTGGGCTGCTGATGTTGTGGCCAACTTCCACCTGCCAACACATGCTCAAGCACTGGAGCAGCTCTCAAAGAACTGGCTCAGTTTGAAGAAAAACACCTGCAAAGACAAGGTGGTGTGATTTCAAAGGTCAAAATATGGTTTCATAATGTTAAACCCAAAGTTTTAAGGCCCTATATGAAATTTGATACCCCAATGTCTATGTTTCCTGTCGTTTGCTAATGTAAAACTGCTGCAAGCTGTGAGGGATGCAGCAAGCCCAGAAAGATAGATTGAGGAATTTGTTGTGACAGAGACTAAGGGAGAGGGCAGATGTTAAGGAAAGAAAGAGCAAAAGGGCTTAAAGGCCTCAAGCGAGGATGGATTCTTGGCTCCACTAAAGATTATGGGAGTTTAATCAATTACTTGGATCAGTATAGAAATCGTGGTCAAAGTGCACTTGGATCTTGTGCAACAAGTTCCACATGAATGTCAGACACCATCAGTGCACAGGCAGATAATGAACAGCATTTCCCTGAAATTGCTTTTGTACTTGAAATTCAATATCGAATTGCTTAGATTATCATATCATAAACCCTGTTCCCATGAAGAGCAGGTAAATCACCTTCCTAATAATCTCATGAACAATTCACACAGTAGCACACTGAGTAGAAAACTGACTGGAAATAATGAATATTGAGATAAATACCAATGAAACAATTTGCTCCTTCTTCATTAAAATTTGAACGACCATTCCAGAAACAAATTGCTGTGATTGAGTAGTTCAACAACATGATTAATTCTTGTTTTTATGAATATATATGTGTGTGTGTTTCAGGAGTGGAAGAGAAAGTAATGTAGAATATATGAAAATATGGAGCAAAATACCATTGAATGTTAAAATCTTTATCCTATTTTCCATTCAGTTTTCACTTTATGAAGTCTGCCTGGATCCCACGCCTGCATTTTTGTGCCAAAGGTCTTCTCCGTGGACTACACTTTCCATTGGGATAGGATTTCCATGATTCAAACTGGGCTGAGTGGCCACAATTTGGCATGAAAGATGTGGCTCTCTCAGTGAACTCAGGCCCTGCAGCAGGACTGAGCCAAGGCACTGGGGAGGTATTTTGACAGAGATCAGCACAGATTAATACGAAGCAGATCTAAGAGGAAAAGAACTGGCTTAGGTTTAGAAACTGATATTTTTAGAGCTTGCCTGACAAGAAGTAAATGCTTTCTTCCCAGCTGCAATTTCTTTTCCAGTAGCAAATCCAGAACTTCAGCAAAACAGTTTTGAAAACACCTCGTTTCACTTCGCACCATGCGACAGAGCAATACCCCTGAGCTCCCACAAAAGGGCCACAATTTTCCCACTGGAAGATTTATGTGCCTGACAGTTGTGGCTGGAGTAGATAAGCAGAGCTGTCTCAGTGTTTAGACAACAGGCAGAAGAGGAAGGGGCTGAGATGTGCTGGTGGCTACTCAGTCACTGGCACTTTTCTCTAGGAGGTTCCAGTCAGACACAGACAACAGATACATTGTCCAAAGGTTCAGAAATGGAAAAATGTATTTTTTTTACTCTGATGGTTTTCACTTGCAGAATGGATTTCAGCTGACCCTGCCACTACTGATTTGCTGTGCTCAGAGAACCTAGCCAGGCTGCTGCTGGGGGCTGGCAGATAGTGCACTGAAGCCTTGTGTTTGGTCCTCTGACCACCTTCAAACCTTGTCAGTGTCACTGCCATCCAAAAGTATATTCAGAGTTTAATTTGGCTCATATATTCTTCTCTGTGTGCTTTGTGCACACTTCTTCTGTCAACTGCTATTTTGGTGAGAGTGGCTGCTTTCCAGGAATGGAGATATTGATTTCTGGATGCAATTAAAAGACAGAGAAAGGAAAGAATCCAACTGAGTTCACAGTTCATCTGGCACTAGTGTTAGAAACTCAGAGAAGACATGGTATGAAGCTGATAGACAACACTAGAGTTGATTTGTTGTAAGAGAAATATCTCTGAAGGGTTAATTATGGACCCAGAAAAACACTAACAAAACAAAACATGTGGAAGGCATCAAGCCTAAATTCCCAACATGAGCAATGCTAATAGACCTTTTCTATAGCCAGGCACAACCTCTGTAATTCTACAAATTAGACTAAGCCCCCAGGAAGTTTGTGCCTGCAG
The DNA here is from genome assembly GCF_000695815.1 of Acanthisitta chloris. Taxonomy (NCBI): domain Eukaryota; kingdom Metazoa; phylum Chordata; class Aves; order Passeriformes; family Acanthisittidae; genus Acanthisitta; species Acanthisitta chloris. The sequence goes on along the minus strand of NW_008690372.1, from coordinate 14,349 downwards.
CTGCAGATGTGCAGGGAGAATATGAAGCAGATTCTTCCAAATGATACTAGATGGTTCTGAGGCTAATAAAATTGCCACTGATCCAGTGTGAACTGACAACTTTCATCTATTTCATCATATAGCAAACCACACTCCAGCCTGAAAAGTATCCTCCCATGGATGGGCAACAAAGTGAAGTATTCTCACTTCAGACTGATTCTCATCCTGCAAATATTAATTTATTGCTAAACATCTCTGGGAATAAGCAAAGGTGTCCTTTGTGCTTGTTTGGGAGCTCCTCAGGAAGCTGCTTAGTGTTTGTCAACACAGACAAGCACACATACACTCCTGCAAGTATTTATCCAACATTTAAACACAGGCTTAGGTTCTGTTTGTGGAAGATGAAGGAATATCCCCAGACAACCTGTGTGGTTGGCTGATTGTCACGACCAGCTGAGAACCAAGTCACAACCACAGCTCTAAGAGCTGCAGGACCTGACTGTGGCAAGTACAGGTCTGGCATGGAGCCACCAGATCCTGCAAACACCTTCAACAACTTGATTTTTAGAGTCCCACGAGCATGACCAATTGAAAACCTTTCGCACATCAGTCACAAATGTTCAGGCACCAAACTGACCTTCAATGAGCTTCACAGAAACTCCAATTAACAGGAATAGAAACAGCACAGCAAACACTGCAGAATACTGATCTGTTCTGAGAGTGTACTCAGTCATGAGTAGATTCAATTTTTACCAACGTGGAAAAAATTCCTCTGCATTTTGGGCAGCAAAACTCAAAATGAAACAACATGATGATTAATACAGAGGGTGGGCAGTAAGGGACAAGAAACAGAATTGCTCCATCAGCAATTGGCAGTCCAAAATTCCAACTACACCTGCAGATCAGGAGAGAGAGGTTGTTCCACCAGTGCAGTCAGGCACAGCCCAGGTCTATTTATCAGGCATCCTTCTGAGACAATTTTGAAACCAATGCATGGGGCAGAACAGTTGTTTTCTTGCTGTAGGTGTAAACACAAGGCCAGAGGGTGCAAATTCAGACCCACTGCTGCTGGCAGGAAGAGGTGGACATGTCTCAGGATACAGATCAACATCTGTATTTGTTCCACATCCACTGCTAATATCTTGGTTTTCATCGAGGAGCCCTAAGTAAGGTCTTCAGAAATAACTCATTCTTTCCCAGAGTGTCATGACAGTCTCATTCATCAGGGGGAAGGTTTGCAGATACAGCACTGTCAGGGCCAATGTGTCAGCTGAGGCTGAGCTTGTACAGAGCAGGTTGAGTAGTTTAGCAACAGTTGGTCTAAGTAAGAAAGCTGCTAAAGGCTACTATGACCCTAAGTGCTTCTTTTTTCTTTGTGCCTCTTTTACCCAACGACCCACACCGAGCTTTGCTCTTTCCAATCCCATAATATAGACACACTATATTTAGATTAAACAGTCCCAGGCCTTAGAAAAAGATACTTATCTCCTTTTAACTGCTTGTCCAAAAGCGATCACTGTCCTCAGCCTTTGTGAACTTTACTACTAGTTGGATTTTCCTTTAAATGTGTCTGTTCTTAAAAGCCAAACCCATGGAAAAATAACTGAAACCAAATGCCCCTGTGATCAGGGCCAAGCATAACACGAGAGCCCTAAAATAACAGGAGAGATACTGTGGTAATGCCTGACCTTCTGAACTGTGCATATGGGTTGAAGCAAAACAGCCCATAATCACATCTTAAATGGTGCACACTACTGGTTTATTTGTAGCACAGAAGAACCCAGTTTACAGACCCATGATTTTAAAGCTTCAAGGACTTGCTTCAGATACCAGAAATTACTTCATTTTTGGACCTTGTTTAAATGTCACAGTT
>NW_008690372.1:246-12468 GCF_000695815.1 Acanthisitta chloris | reverse complement strand
TTCAGCAGGCAGTTCCAATGGCTGCAGGCATTCCCTCCTTCTCCTACCATGTTTCCACCTCAAAAAGTAAGGTGCTTGAGTGGATTTTCTGTTCTAAACATCTTGAAATACAGAGTTATTTAGGCTGGCCTGGAACTGGCAGTTCAGTAACCTTTATTTAGAGTATACTGGTAACACAACTTCAACAAGAAGTTGGTTATAGATATGTTATCAGCCTGTTCAGATCTGCACTCAGTCCTTAACTCAAGTAGTAATGGCTCTGAGTTACAGTCCCTTGGATAACTAGCCAAGTTCCATGGACAGTCAGTCAGGATGTTCAGTAGCTGTCACTGCTATGAGCTGAGTTAAATATCTGTGCAAAGTATCAGTATAAATCTGCCCTCAGTCCAAGCTGGGCAGACACAAAACCAAACTGCAGACACACCACCTGCACTCCAAAGGAAACGATCTACTTTGCTCAGGAATTGACAGAGGTGTTTCCTGGGAAAGTTCTTCACAGAATGTGCAACTGTGACACCAGGAAAGGAAAAAAGAGAGGGAAATCCTGATGCCATAGTAGATGAAAGTCCTTCCACTGCTGGCAGCGACACAGGCAAGATTTGCTTTACAAACAGACCATTCAAAAGTTTCATAGGAATAAAGAGAAAAGTATTACAAGAACTAAGTAGAGAATTTTCTCTCTCACTCCTGCTGGGTCTGGAGTACAGGCATAGCTCCATGCCCATTCTCACAGGACTCTTGAGCAGAAGGTACCAAAGCCCCTGGCAGAGGTGGGTGAATCAATGGGTTAAAAGCATCAACACTGTGCCATTTGCATTCTCTGCGGGATAGGTAATTAGCTGAAGTAGGTAATTTTGTGAAAGAAACAGTTTTGACAATAAAGGTGAGATGTGGCAGTCAGACCACAGAGGAAAGAACAGTAAAATGTCTGATACTGCACACAGAATTCAAACCTAAAAATGAAAGCACTTGTTGTACACAGACTGGATAGAATGGCCAGAGGATGAACTGTTACAACAGTTGATTTTGGCACAGAATAATACTTCACTGTACTACTTCCTTCAGGTGAACTCCTGCCAGAAATTCTGCTGGGCAGGATCCAAACTTTCATCTAACCAGGCTCACTGAGCACAAGCAGAGACCATTCAAACTGAGATGGAGAGAAGGAGATTAAAAATATAAACCACCACTTCCTCCAGGCCTCACAGCACAGGATCACCATAAGGACCTTATTTAAAATCCGTGGAAGTCAGTAAACTGGATGCTTCTCACTGCTAACAGGGACACCTCTGTGTATGAGTTGGGGGTTTTACTATCATCTGTCCAGAACATTGATTTCTTTCTCTTCTGTTGGTTACAGCCATGAGAGAGAAGATGAACACGCAGAGCTAACAGTGGCTCACACAACAAGTTGTAGGGTTGGCCACAGGTGATGGCAGTACCAAATATACCAAATAAACTTTCTGTTGGCAGCATTCATACTACTCTCATTAAAATGCTGCAAAATGTTATTTTGCAGAAATGTGATTCTGTAAGGAAAAAAATAAACCAGTTGCTGCAATGTCTTTCTTCTAAAGTCTTCAAAAATAATAAATTGTAACAAAAAGACCAATAATTTAATATGATCAGGACAGAAATCCTTCAGCTCTGACATCTACCCAGTCCTATAACATGAACAGTAATCCTGATTTTTAAAAAAAATCTCTCCATTTGCCTCCTCTCTCACCCCATCAAACCACCAAGCTATTCCCAAACACTTGTACAAACAGGAAGAGGAAACTGAACCGATACCAACATCCTCAGCTTCACAAATTATGTTGCTCCCTTGTGTTGTATCATTTGCTCCTTTCTGAGTCCTGATGGAGCACAAAACATAAGACACATAAGCCTTAGTTCTCAACATTCAGAGCTTGAGCAAAAGGGCCTTACTTTGGCACACTGAACTTTTATCTGCACAAGATTTTAAACGTTGCCATTTCTGATTTCATCAAAATATTTTAGCTCCTTTGTATGCTGTGGCCTCTTTCTAAAAATAGTCTGAGCTTCCTGTCTTGAAAACTGATCTGGCTTCAGGCACAGAAAGAGGTTGATTTGGAAAATTTTTTCCTCTATTAATCTGATACTTCCAGAAGTACTAGAGGACAGTATAACATCAGTATCCTATGAACTAAAAATCAACAATAATGCAGATCAGAGTTGCACAATGACCCTATTAACAAACAATATATGATAACTTCATGTATGTCTAGTGACATCCCATCCTGGATGAGATGGGTCAGGGAAGGAAAAACCACTCAGGTTTAACCTGGTCAAGAAACACATTGAAAATGGGCACAGTTACACTTTTTCCTAATGGACACAGCACTCCCCAGAGCACAATGCATGATGTTGTGTCAACATTTGGCTTTGTTAACTCCATTTGAAGACAACATTGTGATTACAGGAACTATGTTGGAATAATACTGGCTCAAACACTCAGCAGTGTCTCAGTCCTCCCCTTTCTCTTGCTCTGCTAACATGCTCTGTTTTTCACAAGCTGCAGCCTGGCTATTTGCAGACAGAAATTTTTTATTTTTGAGATACATTTTAGGAGTTTTATCTGATTTAAAATGATGAGCAATTTCTCAAAATTCATCCACTTTGACACATATCAGAGAGGGAAAATAGCCCTTAAAATCACTCTTGAAACTACACAGCACTGTGACCAATTCTTGGTGTTGAAAAGCAAGTTGCATTTGAAATCCATGACACAGACTTCCAGCCCTCCCCTCCCTGCTCCAGCAACAGGAAGAACTCGTCTTTCCACCAAGCTGAATTCTAAACTGCCTCAAGCTGCAGTGAGTCAAGTCTTTTTATTAGATTGGTTGAGCCACTGCTGCTTTTTTGCCTTGTGGTTTTTTGCTTTTGACTCCCCTAAAAACTACCAGGAGGATTTGGGGTGGACTTAAAGTGTAGAAAAGTTACCATCTTTTATAACTGGGAAGAGAGAGGAAAACTTTTACTAAGCGATAACTATCCTTGCATGGTATTTATTTGTGTGGTATTGGACATGACAATTGGATATAATTTCCTCTACTGCCAAAGTTTTTCAGGGGTTTTGTTTTGTTGGGTGGTTTTTTTTTTGAAAGGACAAGCACTTCTAGCTTTTAATGTTAATTCCAGACATTCTTTAAACTTGGTTTATGCCCTACCAGGAAGTTTTTATTCTATTTTTCAGCTTTTTAAAACGCTCACATTTCCAAAATGCATCGAGTTGCTTTTAACTCATAATCGACAACAAAGCGAAGCAGGACACAAAATTAAAACAAAGCCATGAAGAACTTGTCATGATCTGGTGTCTAGATACTGAGTTCCATCTGCCTGAGCTGGTGCCTCTCACAGCAATGCACTGTTGGTGCAGTTCAGTTCTCCTTTTGGTGCCAGCCATACCAAGTAGCCTCAAAGTCTTCCTCCTCACTCAGCTGAGCGAGTTAACCCCATCTCCAACCTCCTACACTCTGTTGGGTTGTGTGTGCTTCACCTGGCAACACAACCTGCTCACTTAGCAGAGCTCACAGCTTCCAGACATGCCACAACTTTGGCAGCCACAAGTGACTTCGCTTGGCCTTGATCTAACAGACTCAGGTATGTAACTGGGGAGTTCTACATCAAGTTCTTTGATTTCTTCACAAGGCATTCTTTATCCACTATACATTGTCTCAGTGTTAATTAAAGAGCATACTCTGTAGTTCTGCAAGCTACACACTGCTAGACAAGAATTCTTTTCTGAGATCGTGATTCCAACGCTCATGATTATTCATTTTCCTTCCCTGTTGTGCTAAGAAACCAAAGCAACACTAAAACTTAGCCAAATGCTTTTTAGACATCCGTATTAAAAAAACTTAGCCAACTGTTTTTCAGACATCCATATAAAATACACATGCTATACATGTTCAGGCTACAAGAGAAGCACATTTGAAATTTTTATGTAAATAAAACCAGAATTTCATACATGTTTCTGCTCTTGAAAAAGCTCCAAGATCAAACAGAAATAAAATGCTTGACAGTATTAGCAGGAAGAAGAAAACAAACCAATCCCTGGAGAGACTTTGTAGATCACATCAACTAGTGAGGTGTGACCTTTGCTTACCAGGGACGTGGTCTAGAAAGTCTGGAGTGCAAACCCTTCCTGTACAGGAGTTTGAAAACATTTATGATGGAATATGTGCAAAATGAAAAGGAACCAGCAGCAGAGTATTGCAAGGAAACCCCAAATGCCAGTGACTCCAGTTTCTCTCCCTAGGTAGCCTCTCAGTTCACCACACAGGGAAACACAAGTTGCAGAGCACAAAGTTGAGTCACCATCCACACACTCATATCCTGCCAACCAGCTGTGTGCAGCAAAGCCCTAACTAACTCCGATGCTAAGGAAACAGTTGTAAAAATAATTAGGGTTTTTGCATCAGGAAATACATTTTCCAAGCTCCATCCTCTCCCCAATAAAGCTGCATCCAAACCCAAGCTAAAGCTGCCCTTAAAGAGCACAAGCTTCTCTGGTGGCCTCAACATAAGAAGGACATGGAACTGTTGGAGCAAGTCCAGAGGAGGCCACAAAGTTGCTAAGAGCACTGGAGCATCTCCCTGTGAGCACAGGCTGAGGGAGTTGGGGCTGTTCAGCCTGGAGAAGAGAAGGTTGTGTGGAGACCTCAGAGCAACTTTTCAATCTCTGAAGGGCCTACAAGGAGCTAGAGAGGGACTCTGTGTTAGGAACTGCAGGGACAGGACAAGGGGCAATGGGTTCAAACTGAAGGAGGTAAAGTTTAGGTTAGATGTGAAAAAAAAGTTTTCTTCCTGTGAGGATGGTGAGACACTGGCACAGGTTGGCCAGGGACATGGAGACATCACACCCCTGGAACTGCCTGCAGGCCTTGAATCCCATCTGGATTAAGGCAAGACTTGCTTTAAAGTCTGTTACACTTAGCCTCTTTAAAGTAACTCAGTAACACTGCTGCCCAAAATAACCACACACAAGAACTCCTTCACCAAGAGGGGGAAGGAAGAAACAAACCTGTGCATTTTATTGGCATTGAGGTACAGTCCTGCTACAATTGACTAAAGATGACTTTTTCTTTTCCTTTTTTCAACTAAAATGCAACATAATAAAACCAGAAAAAAAGCTGATTGGTCAGTTAGCTGTAAATACAAAACCTGTTCACAAAACTGAAGAATAACAAAAGCATGGAACAATCTGGTTTGGACATGTAACTACACAGAACTTCACATTTCTGGCTCAGTTTGCTCAAGGTCATAAGAACACGTTTTTCTGAACTATAACTTCTTTCTGCCCAAAGATCCAGCACAAGGGTTGCTCCTGGGCTTAGGAATCACCATGGGTGAAGACACACGTGGCTGACAAAACACAGCTCTCTTAGTCCTCTTCAGGGTAAGAACAACATCTTCCTTTGGGGGAGGCACATGGATAGGCTTCCAGGGAATGGGGTTACAATAGGCTGGAGCTGGATACAAATTTCTATCTGCACACCCTAAAAGATGGAGAAAATACAGTAACTAAAAAGGAATAGCTACATTACAAGCCTCCCAATGCAAACAGCTACAATAATCATCTGAACCAACGCAGACACAACAGCCAAAGGCAGCACAGGTACATGAAAACAGAATTTTATATTGAAATATGAAAGGGAAGGAACCACAAACCAAAGTCACAAGATATCTGTGTACCAACAATACAAACCTGTAGCTCTCCCATTTGGGAAACCAGAACCATTTACAGCAGGGCGTGGTTTATTTCTAGCATTTTGTAGCCATTCCTGAAAGATTTTCTCTGACCTCGTTTTCTTCTCCTGCAGCTCAGCTTCCTGTTCCTTTGCTTTTTCCTAAAGATAAAACCAAATCTAAGACACTTACAAAGCTTACAAAGCCCTGTACAAGATACATAAAATGGCAAACAATTTTTTTGCAGATTTTCAGCCTGCTCAATATATTTCAAATATGCTTCAAGTACCTCTTCCCAACAATGGCAAAGATACTTATTTTCTTTAAGTCAGAAAAATAATAAAATAAAAAAAACCCAACCTCCATGTCACCCCAGTGTTTCTCTGAGAAAAAGCTCAAAGACCACAAACAAAAATGTACTGATATGCATCCTGCTTTGCAGACCATACCCCAATGACTTCAGTGCACTAACTTGGCAACTTTGAAAGGTTTTTTTCCCATGTACACTACAAATTCTAATCATTTGATCAATCAAGCACCACCCAAATAAATGATCAGATCACCAATACCATCTCTTTTTTCTTCTTTGCTGCCTCTTCAGCTCTCTTCTTCTTTAACCATTCTTTATACTTCACTTCAGCCTTTTCTTGTAGCTGCATTTTTTCTAGTTCCCTTGTGGCTTTTTCTGCCATTTCTTTGCTCAGCTTTCGTTCCCTTTCTCTTCTTTCCTACATGAAACAGGACAAAGAAACAGAATAGAAACTTTCCAGTATATTTCAATGAGCACTTCTTTTGAGGAATACAGTTAGTTTAATTACATAACACAAATAAAATTACATAAACCTGAAAATACACAAAATATTGTAAGCTCTCTGAAGACAGAACCTTTTTGTTGCAAAGTTCTAGATGAAACAGCTTTAGCCATAAAAACTTTTCACAAAACATGATAAAAATTTTATTTTCAGATCTCCTTCTATGTTTACTACTCTGTTTTATTTATTCAGACACTTTTTTAAACACCTCAGATGCTTCTCCATACCTCTGGAAAAAAAATAGCTGTTGAAGTTCTTGACAATGGTGTGTTAGTTTTACTTGTCAGTGAATCCAGAGCAAACTAGAGTTCCAACTGAAGTCAGACCAACTCAGAAAAGGAAAATGGCATTGTTTGTGCTGAATAATAGATCTGGTATCTGCTGTGTGCTTTAATTAGGAAAGACCCTTTCTAAACCATAGTAAGTGATTAGAATAGGACTGATTCTGTGGTGGGTTCATGTCAATCATCCAATCAGTTTGGAGACTAAGATTAATTAGCTCAGCTCCAGACACATACTCCAGTGGTTCTAGGCTGAATCTGGAGTTCTGAAATGGTGAAGACAAATGTATGAGGCCTGGATATCTATTTCACTGTTTTGGCATGTTTTGTAGGTTTCAATTAAAGCAGCCATTCATTCAGCAAGCTAAACACGTGGGTGTCCAAACACACTCAGAGCATTTCACACAGGTTTACTTCAGCATGGGATGTGCAGGGATATTTGCAGCCAAAGCAATATTTACCTCCTCTCTTTTTTTTTGGAGCCATTCTCTGTGTTTCTCTTCAGCCATCCTTTTCCTCCTTTCACAGTCTTGCTTTTGCTTCATCTTCTCAAGCCGTATACTTATTTCCTGATGAAAGAAAAGGATACACCTTAAATCTGTGGTGACCCTGCAAACAGTGCTGCAGTTAAAGCAATGCAAGCATTAGATTTGGAGATTTTTCCTTCTTTAGGGTTTTGAAAAATATGGATGACAGTCAACAGAGAAATGTTACGAAACACAATCAATGTCAATATATAATCTGTAGACTACTAACTGGACATATGTATTTGAATTAGGCTTTGGAAGCAAATCAACATAAATCACTCCTCAGCTTACTTAAATGCCCTTTCAGTCAGTGGAATCTTAATTTGCAGCAGTACTTTCTACAACACTTAGAATTCACATGGTGTTTCTGCTCTGCACTCTGGAAGGCATCAACAGCTAAGTGAAATATTACTCACTGGTGATTTTTAGTACCAGAACCACAGGAACCTTAGGGCTTAACCCAAAGCTCATTAAAGTCAAAATTACTGCAGATTTTAGCAAACAGAAACAGGATCTTTAAGAGGAGATAACAAATTCCAAAGTATCTTTATATCACACACAGTATAGATGTAATCACTTCTATCCCTCCAATTAAATTAACTGATAAGGAAAACATGACTAAGAAGACAACTGGAGATGTCTTGCACCTCCAACAGCAGCACTAGCACAAAGTGCTATTTTCCAATGGAAATCCAAACCTGCAAACATAGATAGGTGGACCACATGAGAAGTCCATACACAAACCACATTTTCCATGTAACACCTAAAACTGCTTGGGCTTATGTGTTTTTTTTTTTTTACTTAAAGTCAAAACAAGGAGAGACAATTCTCAAGCTAGAATATAAAGGGAGAGTGGTAAAACATTTGTTGGATATTAATGGATCAAAACATACTCCTCAAGTTTAACAAACAACTTTGGGGATCTGCTGACCTCTACAAGACTGTTCCAGCAGCTTCCAGCAGCAGGTGCTTCACAAACACCATGAGGTATTCCACATAAAACAGCTGTATGCTACATTCACTTTGCAGGTAATCACAGAAAGGTTAGGATATCGTTCAAGGTCAAAGAGTAAATCAGTAACTAAAGTGAGAAACTACCTAGCTTTGATGTCCTTGTTCTAATCACTGCCCAACAATTTCAATCTGATTTTCAACAACACTATCACTTAATCAACTGCAACTGCAAACATATTAATCAAGGTAAGATATACTGCTCTCACTTAATTCTGCCTCAGCCCCAGTATTTAAGACCTGTTCATTTCACAGAATTACAGAATCAACCAGGTTGGAAAAGACCTCCAAGATCATCAAGTCCAACCCTACCGTGGTCACTAGCCCATGGCACTAAGTGCCACATCCAGTCTCAGCTTGGAAACCTCCAGGGATGGTGAATCCACCACCTCCCTGGGCAGCACATTCCAATGCCTGAGCACCCTCTCTGGAAAAAATCTCTTCTAACCTCCAACCTAACCCTCCCCTGGCAGAGCTTGAGTCTGTGCCCTCTTGTCCTGCTGCTGGTTGCCTGGGAGAAGAGACCAACCCCCACCTGACTCCAACCTCCTGTCAGGGAGTTGCAGAGGGTGATGAGGTCTCCCCTGAGCCTCCTCTTCTCCAGGCTGAACACCCCCAGCTCCCTCAGCCTCTCCTCATGGCACTGGTGCAAGGGGGCAACAGATTAAATGAGGGGAGAAGATGCTGAAACAGGGAAACATATCCTGGGAAAGGACACCAAAGAGCTGTATAATTACACACTAAGTGGGTAACAACACTGTGCCTCAAGTGTAACCAAGAGCTTGGCACACTGACAGCCAGCACACACCCTGGGGTGTTCTACTACCTACACCAAGGCCTATGTGCCCACGATGAGTATCAAGGTGCCAATTATATAAATAAGCTTTAATCTTTTAAACTGGAACCATTACCTGACAGTTGGATAAGCAAAATATTACACAGCACCACTCCAGTGAGGCACAACCCTTAGCGAAAGAGAAGGCACAAGACATGAATCACACCAGCACTGTCAAGCACAAACACTACAGAAGCCCAAGACACTAAAATCAAATGGACAAACGACTCATGTTTCCACAACCAAAGGAAAACAAACCCTGTGTTTGCTGTCTTCTTTCAGACAGCATCAAGCCAGTGGCTGTGCTCACCTCTGCAGCTCTCGCTCGCTCGCGGGCACGCAGCTCCTTCTCCTTGCCAAGGAACCATTCTTCCCACGGGGAAAGATTGCCTTTCAACAGTGATTCTTCTGCCCCCACTGACACTTCAGAGTCTCCAGCTTTCCTGAATTAAAAATGAGACATGTAAGGGAATGTTATCTGCAATGTATTTGATTGTCAAGTTAAGCAGTGACACTGTCTTGAAAAATTGGTTTTCTTTTATGGCATAATGTGAGAACAAAGACATCGTTTTTCTACTTGGTCATCTCCATTCTCTCTGTGGTAAAGTTTCCCACCTTAAACAGCTTTCACAGTCTGCTCAAGAAACACAGCTAGCACACAATACCTGATGGTATTATACAAGGCTCCATTAGACTTTTAACAGATACCTTACACAACTCACTCATAACTTCTTTACTCATGAATAATGCAGCAATCCTAGCCCAAGGCCAGAAATATCTTTTATAACATTCTATACACATACTATTTCATAAGACAGTGTGTTAGATTCCAAGTCCACAAAAACTGAAAACACGTCAATAGGTTTCTTTCACAGATTTCTTCTGTCTGACACAGAAATTTTTCTTAACCTCAAAAGAGTGAAACTGGACTTCACTTTAGTATTTTATTGCATATGTGGGCTCTGGAAATACCTACCTGGGTACATACTTCACTACAGTGAGTGATTCTGTTTGCTGAATTTAAGCTGCTTCTTCTTCTGCACAGCAGAGCTTTTACACCACAGCATTGACAAAGACCAAACAGACACAGCTTTTAAACAGGTACAGCTAACAAGGGATGCAATTTAAGAATGCATAAGAACACATTTTGTTAGGAGATAACTCTCTGAAAGTTTATGAAAGATAAGGATAAAAGTATTGTGCATTCAAATCCAGGAAAAAAACCCTACAACTTTGTCCAGACTTGACATTTTGGGCAGGGACACTTCCTCAGCACATTCTTTAGCTCTGCATGATTTGCATGACAGCACCTAGTGCTGAAGCAATGCTGACATATTAAACCACCTTAGAAAAAGTACCAGTAGAAGGAATGAATTAAGAAAACTAATATTTACTCTGTGTTTTCTTGTATCAGCAAGTATTAAGTTCAAGCTGTCAACTTCTCAACAGAATGATTCGCAGTATTAGATTAAAAACTTACTGCAGACAGGTAAGAAATAACAGAAAATGAAGCTCCAAAAGACAGAAACACAAGCTCCATATGAAAACCTGTCAGAAGAAACAATTCCCTTCTCCAGCACTGTGTCTGCACCAGAAGAGGGACTGGAACCCAGTGCAAGACTTGTTAAAATACCTCAGACTCAAGCATACATTTGTTTCTAAATAACTATCTTAAACCAAGTTAGACATAATCTGAAGTCTTCAGACCATCTGAAGTCTGATTAATAGAAAACACTGATTATCATTTCTCATATATTCACTTAGGTCACAACATCAAATGCAACACTGATCCACAATGAAAGTCTAAAAATGCCTAACACCATTGCACCAGGCTTTTATCCTTCCTCTCCTGCAAATATTGCATTTCCCACACTCAGTGTCTGCCTCCAGCTAGTCTGTGTGCAGTTTTAAGAGGACAACAACAAAAAGGTTCTGAGAGTGTGTGCATACTTGGGGAGCAGTGGCTATATATATTTTTTTATGACACTTTTGGGACCTTGACAGCCCCACATGGAAACTGGTCTAGGAACACTTGGTAGGCACTGCCCACAACACAGCAGCAGTGTTGTTCAGCAGTGCCTTTTTAATCATCCTTTTTAATGAGCCTGTGCCAACTCAGGCCCTACAGGTTGTCCTCAGCTGCATCTTACTGCTGCCAGGGAATGCTGCAGCAACAGGCCCAGAAAGCAGGAGCTGTTTCCAGTCGCATCTCGAGCTGCAATGACATCTTGTTTGAACCAAGTGCTACAGAACTTCAAGGCATGTGAACAGAATTGCTTATTGGGAAGTTGACGGAACAGAAAATCTGGAACAGAACGAACCATAAACTGCTTAGTATCTTTTTCTCTCTGAAGCTTCTGCTACGTTCCAACAGGCTTTTCCTGGACTTGTAGCACCTTTTCCAAGAAATGCTTCTAAGAAAATGTTCAGTGTGGTCCATAGTCCACTGCTGCTCTGCACTGGGACCCTGCAGCTGGTGAAGCTCAGCTCTCCTCCTGTTCTCCTGCTCCATTCCCAGTGATGTCCTTGTGACATTCACCATCAGTTCCTTCCTGCACAGGCCTTGGAGCTTTCCATGGCAAACATTCCAGGATACTGCACACACTCCCTGCTCTTCCCCTGTCTGTTTCAAAGAGGGAAATCAGTATTTTTTCTCCTGCCAAGTTGTAGAAGTAAGACATATTAAGTTTGCATGAAATTAGAAAGGTATAAAATGAAGATATAGGAGTGGGAGCTGTGTAATGTTCACACACTGACTCTGGATGCACCAGGCAAAGAGTCCTTTGACAGAGACAGCAAATGGTGGGATTGTTCAGCCTGGAGAAGAGGAGGCTCAGGGGAGACCTCATCACCCTCTGCAACTCCCTGACAGGAGGTTGGAGTCAGGTGGGGGTTGGTCTCTTCTCCCAGGCAACCAGCAGCAGGACAAGAGGGCACAGACTCAAGCTCTGCCAGGGGAGGGTTAGGTTGGAGATTAGGAAGAGATTTTTTCCAGAGAGAGTGCTCAGGCATTGGAATGTGCTGCCCAGGGAGGTGGTGGATTC
>NW_008690372.1:0-219 GCF_000695815.1 Acanthisitta chloris | reverse complement strand
GTGCCATTTGGTTTAGTAACCACAGTAGGGTTGGACTGGATGATCTTGGAGGTCTTTTCCAACCTGTTTGATTTTATGATTCTATGCTCTAGCCAAGCCCCCACAGCTCAACCCAACTGCTTGCAGACACTTTACCTCCCCCCGAGACACCAAGAAAAAACAACAAGGTGCTTAAAGCGATTCTATCCACGGTAATAAAACTGTATTTACGGGCGAACA
>NW_008690371.1:0-402 GCF_000695815.1 Acanthisitta chloris | reverse complement strand
CCTGGCTGAAGAGTTAAAAGAACAAGAGTTAAAAAAAATAAAACCAAACCCAAAATACCTCCCAAGAACTAAAACAAAACTTAAATACCAAAATCAGCTACAAGACCAGGGAGTCCAGTGACAGGACTCAGCTCCTGCGTTGTGGCGCCGGGAGCTCACAGCAACCTCCTGGGCTGGGGGAAGCGCTGAGGCAACGGCAGCAGGGATGTACTCAAATAAATATCTAGAAGTGGGCGAGGGGCAGGCGGCCCTGGGCCCAGCACAGTCCAGGGGGCCTCGGCCCGGCTGCCCTCACGTCTGGTGAACCTCATGGAACATGAGCTCCCGGGGGATGCGGGTCTCAGGCCCGAAGTTCTTGGCCGCGCGGCGCTCGAAGGCAGCCACCATCTGCTTGACCACCTC
>NW_008690370.1:0-8083 GCF_000695815.1 Acanthisitta chloris | reverse complement strand
CACGGCCGCGCCAAGCACCCCAGGTGGCTCCAGCTGGCGTCGGCCACCAACCTGTCCACGGCCAAAGACTCCAGGGCGGTGGTGACGTGCGTTGTCATCGTGCTCTCCGTCTTGGTTTGCTGCCTGCCCCTGGGCATCTCCTTGGTGCAGGACGTGCTCTCCAGTAGCGGTGGCTTTGTTCTCTACCAGTTTGAGCTGTGTGGGTTTACCCTCATTTTTTTCAAATCTGGGTTAAATCCTTTTATATACTCCCGGAACAGCGCGGGGCTGCGGAGACGTGTCCTCTGGTGCCTGCAGTATGTAGCTCTTGTCTTTTTCTGCTGCAAGCAGAAGACAAGGCTTCGGGCCATGGGCAAGGGGAGCCTGGAAGTCAACAGGAACAAGTCATCCCACCACGAGACCAATTCGGCATACATGTTGTCTCCAAAGCCTCAAAAAAAGAGCTTGGACCAGGCCTGTGGTCCTAGTCGCTCCAAGGACAGCGTGCTGAGCCCCAAGGCTTCCGTGGGGCACCAGCACTACGGACAGAGCAGCTCAACTCCCATGAACACCCGGATTGAGCCCTACTACAGTGTCTACAACAGCAGCCCTTCCCAGGAAGTGAGCACCCCAAACAGCCTGCAGCCAGTCAACTCCACCTTCGGGCTGGCCAAACCTTACGTGGCCACATACTATCACACCAATGGTGTGGGGAGGGACTGCGATAGCACTTCGGCAAGGCACATACCAGTGCCCTCAGTGTAGCCTTGGTGAAGGGTTCTCACCTAGCTATGCCAGAGGGTCTCCTTCCTTGGATTTGGAAATTATTATTCCAAAGTCAATGATGTGGTACTGCTGCCAGTTAATAAAAATGCCATTCCTGTTGTTATCCAGCCGTTTGCATTCAAAGGAATGCTGTGGTATCACTTCTGTGACACTGGGATTTCTGTGGCAAGTCAAAAAGGGGATACTTTAGCTTCCTGTTTGGAATTGTTACATGAGGGTGGTTTTGTTAATAAATTTTACTGCTGGATAGGTTAAAACCCACCATAACTATGTGATTCATTATGTCACAAGGCCAGGTTGGATGAGGTTTCGAGCAACCTTGTCTTGTGGAAGGTGTCCCTGCCCATCCAGGGGGTTGAAACAAGATGGTCTTTAAGGTCTCTTCCAACCCAAACCATTTTTTGATTCTATTATAAGGCAAAGTATTATAAATGTCTTGTGTTTTCAAGAAGAAATAATTGGGAGGATGCTTAGTGTTACTTGAGTTTAAACTCTTCCCATTTTAGAAGGTTGGAAGAACCTGTAGTATTTTTCAGTAAAACAAAAGTCCTTTCCATTTCTGGGGTGAAATCCTGGTTCTGTTGAGGGAATGGGAGAATTTCCATGAACTTAAATGAAGTTCAGGATTTCAGTCTTGGCTTCTCCAAGTGGGACAAGACGTAGTTCAGTCAGTGTTAGATTGTTGTAGGGGAAGGACTTTTGGGAAGTGTGGCACTGGAATGAACCTCTGCAATATATACCAATATCTGCTGCACATTTATTTTAAGGATCATTGCTATAATGTATCCCAGAGTAATTTGGACAAGTATTGGATGTCCGATAGAAATGCTTAATTGGAGGAATTACTTGAGGATGAAGATAAATATTGCAATATTATGGGACTGATGCACCATGAGTAACGGAGTCACCTCTGGAGTTTCCTAGCTGGTCAGCAAGCAAAGAATGGGAGTTAAACGATGTTTTTAATAAGTCCAGCAATTTGTGTTGTCACTTGTTGTGGGAATTCCCTGTGAGACAGAATGATTTGGAGGCATGTAAATTCCTGACCCTTCTTGCTGTAGGTGACCAGCTCTCTTCCAAACAAGCAATCACCTTCCAACTTCTGTGGACTTTTAGCAGAGCCTTAGCATCTCTGAAATAATCACGCCGCAGGATTTGGTGCCTCCTCATAGGAAAATGCCGCATCTTTAGGAAAATGACAGATGGGAATGTGATTTGTTACTTCAAAACCAAAAAATATCCACATCATTTTGTGTGAGCTGTTGGTTTAGGCTTTTGTTAACTAAACAACTTCCAAGAGTTTCCTGAAACACTGTTCTTTGTTTAACACTCTGCATTTTGATGAATTTTGAAGAATTCAGACCAGCTTTCTTGCAATAAAAGGGATGTGAACAACTTTCTAATATGAATGTAAAATTGAAATGGTTTCTGTAAGTCTTTTCTTTCTGCCCGTTTTCATCTCTAAATGAACAACATAGTTCTTTCTAAATTAATTATAAAAGATAACTAAAAGATCTTGTTTGGTTATTCTATCTTTGCTTTTCCCTTCAGTGCAAAGTGTCCTGGAGGGAAAAATACACGAGGCAGTTTTGGAGTTTGCTGTGTGTATGTGCAACTTCTCTTGGGCCTTCAGTTCGTATCACATGAACTTCGTGACATGCTGCAGGGTTAAATCCCTCACACTTTTAATTCGTAAGTCATTTGCATTGACTATTCAGGTGGGAGTGAAGCAAGAAAGGAGGTTTTATTGCCTTTATAGGACGTGTTATTAACACCAAAGAACTGAAATCTCATCAAAGCACTTTGTAATTTGCTCTTTGTTAACTCCTGGTGCCATCTATACTCTTAATACCACCCGCGTGCTCACAGTGGTATTAATATATGTAATAACACGGTGTCAGATAGGGAGTTGCAACATCTTTTCATCTTCAGTAGGAACAAAACCTGATTTAAACTGCCAGTTGTACTAAATAACTGTTTTGTGGGAGGTTTATGGATGTAGTAAATCAAGATTGGATTTTGAAAATATATAGGTACAACTTTGCAATGAATCATGAACTAAAATAATTCTATGATGGAATAATTGGTTTATACTCATGTAGAGTGTAACTTCTCTTTTTTCCTTTTGTCCCTTGTGTGAGCTACCTCTTCTGCTGAACACAGAACCAGGAAAGCTCCAGTAAAGAGTAACTGTGAGGTTAAAAAGCAGTGATGAAATTGAGAGGGGAGCAGTGGAGTGCAGGATGAAGGAGGTGGGAAATGCGTGGGAAGAGAGGAGATGGGTAAGAGTCAGTGATAAATGTGAACACTGAATGGTTTAGAAACAAGAAAGCAAAACAGCTGATTAATTACTTGGGGCTGATCTCACTAGTAAGTGACTTCTGGTTGTTGGAGCTAATTCCTTTTCAGAGTCAGTGTTCCAAACGTGCTGAACGCAGCCATCCTGCATTCCTGGAGCTGGGATCTTCTGCTGCAGTCATTTGGATTTGCTCACTGCACAGGCAAGTCCAGGTTGTGCTACACCAAATGATTTGTCCTCATCTGGTGTTTATTTTCTGTCACAGGCTGTTGATTTCCCCTGAATGTGGAAATTAGATCAGCTGGTTATTTTTGGCTTTTTTACAAGTGCAGTAAAAGAAATTAAGAAGTGGCAGTAACTGAGCACAAGGGTCATGCAGAGGTAGCACTGATTCCATTAGCAATGGGCCAGGGTGACTGTGTCAAGTGAAGCTTTCTTAGATCTAAATAGTAACAGACAGAACTTGCTTATTCTTCAGAGCTTTGTGATTAAACACAGCTCACCCAGTTACTTAACATCAGAGACCAAGACACTCAGCTGTTTTTTGGATTGTCTGGTTGTATATTTTATTCTGTACTTTTACATACAATTTTAAAGTCTGATCTCTTCCACCAGCCACTGAAATCAGAGGCTGTAGCAGTGTGGAGTTGCAGTTGCATCTCTCAGATGACTAAATGAAGTAAATCTTTAATCTCTTCTTGCTAAACCACAAAAAGCAGCTGTTACTTGTGTACCAGCATGGCTTGTGGATTTCTTGCCTGCACACAGCGTGTGTTCCCACCTTAAGCTGTCTGAGAACCAGGAATCTTTACTCCAGGTGTCAGACACCACTTTTTGCTGCAATCACCTCAAAAAGACAGTGAGGACATGCAGTTTGACTCAAGCTGTTCCTCCTTCCATGTGATACACCCACAGCATTTCCAGAAGCGTTGGGAATAGCTGAGGAAATTCAAGCACCCAGGAAAAGGCTGTTTGTCCATGCTGGTGTCTCATCCCTTCAGGATTCCTGTATCTGAGGGAATAATTCATGTGCTACAGACGTGGTAGGAACCTCTCCTGGGACTGATCCAGAGCAACCTTGTGGCACCACAGCAGCCTTTGCAGGAGGTAGATGCTTTTATTTGACCTCAGGCTTTCCAGGCACAGCCTTCACAGTTCCTCCGGTCTCATTTCAGCTCATGCATTTCCAGCAGGTTTTCTTGTGAGACCCCACCTGCAGTACTGCACACAGTTCTGGTGTCCCCATCATAAGAAGAACATGGAACTGTTGGAGCAAGTCCAGAGGAGGCCACAAAGCTGCTATGAGGACTGGAGCACCTTCTCTATAGAGACAGGCTGAGAAAGTTGGGGCTGTTCAGCCTGGAGAAGAGAAGGTTCTGTGGAGACCTCATAGCAACATTGCAGTATCTGAAGAGGCTACAGGGAAGCCAGAAAGGGACTCTGCATCAGGAACTGTAGTGACAAGACAAGGACCAATGGGTATAAATTGAATGAGGGGAAATTTAGATTAGATATTAGGATCAAGTTTTTTTATTGTAAGAGTGGTGAGACACTGGCACAGGTTGCCCAGGGAGGTTGTGGATGCCACAGCCCCGGCAGTGTTCAAAGCCAGGTAGGATAAAGCCTTGAGCAACCTCGGCAGGTAGGAGGTGTCCCTGCCCAGGGCAGGGGTTGGGACTAGATGATCTGTAAGGTCCATTCCAACCCCTTAACATTCTGTGATTCTATGATCGGATTCATTTTCTGCTCTTAGAAGAGGTTCGTTGGTTGTTCTTAAGACAGCTCTTAGCTGGTGCCAGAACATCTTCTGCTTGTGCTCCTCAGGGCTCCACTTCAAGTAGGTTTTCTTTCTCAGCAGTTTCCTGAGTTTGCTGAACTTCTGCGGCACGCTGTCAGGTGGGAGGTCTTCCAACACAATCATGATGAGGGAATCCAGGTTCTCATTGAGGACCCGGTGTTCAGCAAAATAAAGCTCATACTGACACCAGCAGCTGTTGACAAAGCTGGGAGAGAGAACAAAGAGGACTTTATGGCTGTTCTCTATGCAGTAAAAAATATTTCCGAGTACAGGATGCCCTGGTTTGAAATCCCTCTCATGGTAACACATCTTGAACCCATCAGTTTCCAGTTTTTCCAGCAGGTTCTCTTTGGTCCAGTTAGCATCATGTTCGCTGTACGAAACGAAGGCATCAAAGATCTTGTTTTCTGGCCTCTTGTCATACTGATTCCTCTTGGCCATGCACCAGTACCAGCCCATCCTCACATACCACAGCCCATCGAAGTGCCAGCACAAGCCTGTTAACACCAAGACGACCAGGCTGGCAGCACAGGCTGTGATGACCAGCTGGATGGCCAGGGAGCAGCGCAGCAGCGTCAGGTCGCTGCTCTCCACCAGTGAGCCCCTTCTGTCCAGCGGGAAGCTGCACCTGAGGTCTCCTCTGCCGTTGATCTGCAGGTGTGGGTTGTGGATATAGACATTCACAAACCAGTATAAGTCACAGTTACAGAAGAAATGTCTCCCTTGAACAGTCAGAACCCTCAGGCTCATCAGTGGGGCAAATGTATCCTCTGCTATGGTGGTGATGGCGTTGTCGCTGATGTCCAGCTCGACCAGAGAAGCTGGGAGAGCAGCACGCTGGAGGAAGGAGATCTTATTTCCTGATAAATTAAAGTATTTCAGCACTGGGAAGGATTTCCCAAAGCCATCAGGCAGCTCTGAAATGAGGTTGTGACTGCCGTCCAGGCTGGTGAGCACAGGAAGGTGGCCAGCAGGTTCCAGCCAGGTGATCAGGTTCCCAGAAACATTAAGGTGTTCCATGTTCTCCAGGGCATCAGTTAAGGACAACACCTTCAGCTTGTTTTTACTAATATCACATTTTTTTAAAGCTGATGGGAAATACTCAACCCGCATATCCATAATTTTGTTATTTTGAATATTAAATACTGTTAAGTTGGAGAGTAATTTCAGACTGGGAGGTATGACCTTAATATCACTGTTGCTGATGTCAAGATGCTGCAGGGAGGGAGGGAAATGAGGAAGTACAGAAATGTGATTGTTGCTGAGATCCAGAAATAACAGTTCTTCCATTGTGTCAGCAAACCACTCTGGCAGTTCTACGATGGAGCAGTTGGACATTCCCAGGTGTTTCAGTTTCTTGGGAAGGCTTTCAATGGGTGTTCCAGCCTCCATCCTGATGAAGGAAATGGCGTTGATGTGTATAGTCCCAGAGGGAGGGACACATGTTGGAACTGCATTCCCACTCTCAGGAGATGCTGTGTAGATGAAGTGATTTCCATGAACATACAAGGTTTCCAAGTTTAAAAATTTTCTCATGAAATTTTGAGGTATTTGACTGATGTTGGTGAAGGACAAATCCAATTCCTTGGTGGTGGAAGGGAGACACAGCGTATCCAAGCTGTTGATGGGGTTGTGGCTGATGTTTACAAACCAAAGCTGGTGGAATGGGAACTTACAGAAGAACTCAGCATTCAGGATGTTAATGGTTAGGTTGTTGGAACTGGCATCGATGGACCGCACATTTATCATTGGCAAGAACAAACTGAAAAGCGACAGAAGATCCGTTTCCAGGTTGTTGTGACTAATATCAAGCTCCACAATAGTCTCCATCTGAGCTTGGCAGAGATCCTCATCCAGTTTTAACATCAACTCATCCTCGGAGAGCTCCCTGTGGGACAAATCGAGTGTCCCATTTATGGGTGTTCCACAGGAGCTGGGTCTTGGTGTGGCTGTTGAAGAGACAGTTGCATTTCTCTCTCCTCTTCGAAGAAGATTCCCTGTGCTTCTCCTGAGCCTGGGCTTAATGTTTTGCAGGACAGATGGACCTCTGGAATGTGGCAGCTCCTCAGCAGGCACCAAAAGCTCCAGAGCAGCCTTTGAGGATTTGTCAAAAGACATAGAAAGCTGCAAAGGTCCCGAGGCTTTGCCAGTGGGTGAGAGCTTCAGGTGGGGTGGAAGACCTGACAGAAGCAGCTTCTTATCATTAAATGATAAATTCACAGAAACCAGGCTGAGCAGGCTCTGGAACACACCAGGCTCAACATCCCTAATCCAGTTGTAAGAAAGGTCTAGAACTTCCAGTGAATCAAAACCTTCCAAGTCTCTCTTGGTTACTTTTTCAATGAGATTATGTGAGAAATTGAGAGCTCTTGCTGTTTGTGGAGCATGTGCTTCTGAGACAGAGGAGAGGTTTGAATAGGAGTAGTTATATACTAGCAAGGCTGTAGGTATTCTCCACATTAGGAATCCATTTGCTCCACTGAATAAGAAAGAAACGAAGTGGAAATGAAGGCAGCCAGAAAGGATCCTCATCCTGGAGAAGAGAAATGTCAAACCCATTGTTACAATATGCTGCGTGTTAATGAATACCCTTAAAACAGTCCTAGTTTACTTGCAAATACACCAATTGTTAAATTAGTTGATCTCTAAACTGCTTTTTATCTACAAAGAGAATTGCATCTTACTCAAGAGTAAGGGAGAGTGAGTGCTGGAGAATTATTTGAAGGAGACTTCTATCATTTCAGATCATTGTAGATCAAGTCTGAATTACCTTTTTTTCCTTCCCCATCTCCCCAGGCAGGCTCTGCAATAGCATCGTTCCATTGCCTAATCTGACACGCCTTTCTAGAGCTGTTGCCTGCGACTCGGGTTTTGTGTCTCTCATCCCACTGTACCAAAACCAGGTAAGTCTGACCTGTCTCAAACCCGTTCGGTAACTTGAGTAAATTTGCTTGGAAGTAGGACCCGGGAGGCTTGTCCGAGGCATCCAGGATTGGTCAGCCCCCCTGCATCGCTCGGCTCCGTCTCCCCGCTTGCCGCGGGTCTCTGTCCCGAGCCCCCGACCCCGCCGCTCCCTGCGTCTGTTTGTCACCGGCAAACGCAAGTGCAGAGCTCCAGGGAGTAATCTGCTGCTACCAACGTCTGGTTGGTAGCAGCTTGGAGCATCAAGCTTAACTGAAGAGAAGGGACTCCAATGACTTCCCAGTTATGTCCCCCGGAGC
>NW_008690369.1:0-222 GCF_000695815.1 Acanthisitta chloris | reverse complement strand
GCTGGGGGACAGAGGAGGGGGTCCCAAGGGTGGGGATCTCAGGGTTTTCCAGAGGGTTCCAGGGGTGAGGGTCCTAAGGGGTCCCAAGGGTGGGGGTCTCAAAGGTCCTAGGGGGTTCCAAAGGTGGGGTTCCCAAGGGTCCCAGAGGGTCCCAGGTGTGAAGGTCCCAGGGGGTCCCAAAGGTCCCAGGGGGTCCCAAGGGTTCCAGGGGGTCCCGGGTGG
>NW_008690368.1:0-13716 GCF_000695815.1 Acanthisitta chloris | reverse complement strand
GAGGAGTAGGTGTGGGGATGGGACCCTAGAACAGAAAGGCCTGCGTGCTGGGTCACCAGTCAGGAGTTGGGAAGTTGCTGGGATGTTGCTGGGGTAGAAGACATGTAACAAGTTGTTGTGCCTTAGGTTAACCAATTGGTGCACACCTAACGTATAGAATAAGCCAATCAGCAGGCAGAGAACACGCTAAGCCAAGAAAACTATAAGTATCTGTGAAAAACAACAATAAATGGACATCTTGCTTGCATCAAGCTGTGTCACGCCTCTCCATCGCGGCCATCTACCTTCCCTCATCATTCCCATTCCCACATACCATTTTTATAACATTTTTCCAAGCATTTATTGCAAACAGCAGAACTTCAGCCTGGACTTGACGATTTCTTTGTCTGATAAGATCTGGTATATTGTCACCTTTGAGTATCTTTCACTGTCAATTTTTAGATTCTCTGGAGTGTTGCTCCCTCCTCTCATCTCTGATGCAATTCCATCTCTTATCAGACACTCAAGCTGTCTCCTTTCCTCTCTCCTTCCCTCTCCTCATTCCCTTGTTGCTCTTCAGCTTTAGCTCAGTCCCAAACACTTTGATGGTATCACCTTCCTTCTGTAGTCTCCGATAAAAGATGTTTCTCCTGTGTGCATTTCATTTCCTAATGTAGTGCAGTAATGTTCTAATTTCCCTAACAAGCTTTTGTAGCTTAGGTTCACCTCCTTGTGTGGACTGGAAACTATTAAACACATCAAGTGTTTCAGGGCTAGCTGTTGTGAGATCTGATATTGACTGCTGAGTTTTCCCATTTTGTAGCACATCTCTGCTACAGACACAGAATAAACTGCAGTTTTAAACTTCTCCAGATGTTTTTTATACTTCCTTAATCCTTTGAGCTTTTTCCTCACTTTATTTTTTTCATTCAGGATGTATAAAAACATTTAGTCATTCTGCTTAATGCCTTGTGATTGTGGAAAATATGCTATATGAGCAGGATTGCAATGATGGGATGAGATCCATCCCATCCCATCTCCTCAGCCTTGTCTGCCTTACAGCTCACCCAGCCCCAAGCCCTGCCCTGGGCAGGGACACCTCCCAGCAGAGCAGGTTGCTCAAGGCTCATCCAACCTGGCTGTGAACACTGCCAGGGTTGGGGCAGCCACAGCCTCCCTGGGCACCTCCCAGAACAGGGAAAACTTTTTTCTCACATCCAACCTAGACTTCCCCTCCTTCAGTTTGAACCCATTTCCCCTTGTCCTGTCCCTGCAGTTCCTATCACAGAGTCCCTCTCTGGCTCTTGTAGCCCCTTCAGAGATTGAAAAGTTGCTCTGAGGTCTCCACACAACCTTCTCTTCTCCAGGCTGAGAAGCACTATTGGCTTCTTACATGTTAATGAAAATGACTGGACTTTATGGCAGTGGGAAGGATTCCAGAGCTTGTGAATGTTAAACATTTTGAGTAGTCCAGTTCTGCAGCACATGCTATTTGAGGTTCTTTCCTCTTAAAGCATTCACTTGATGAGGTTGTTCATTTGGATTTTTGTTTGATTATGATGTGTGATTTATCATCTGTTGGTCTGGGAAGTGAAATTCAGCAACAAGGTCACCATTCAAGCAAATGTCCTTTTGCCCTTCACCTTTCCTTTCTGCGATGATGCACTGCACGTTTCATTTTTCTTTTGCCAAATATGTGCATTTGGGTGAAAAAATAGGTTCTTTTTTTTTTTCCTCTGCATCTGTTAAAATTTTATCCACAGAAGAAGTATATTTTCCACTTGAATCATGAAATGTGTATTTGAGGTTGTAATTCTTTGAGTTCTCCTTTGTCTTTCAGTGTTGCTTTATGAACAGCACTGTGAATTACACTGGTTTATATAATCTGAGAGATACCCCCTTCCCCCAAAAAACCCCCAAATACCAGAACCACAAGCAGAATGGAGAAGAATCTCCATGTGGATGACCTTGCACATTTTATAGATCACTGTCCCTCTGGGGCTGTATGGTTCAGGGGCATAAAAATGGACAGATTTCAAACTAGGAATTCTAGAGAGCCTGAAGTTAAAAAAAACCCTCCAGCTCTCATCTACTCAGAGCATTCAGCTGTGAAATAATTACTCCACTGACCTCATTTTCCCACTGACATCCACGAGAGCAGAGATTAATCAAGGCTGAATGCTTCTGAAAATCTCACCTTTAGTGTCAGGGAGAAAACCTGCCCATTCCACATCCCCTCTTTGCCTGATACTTGTAGGAACTACCAGAAAAACCTGTGATAGTCCCTCCAAGGTTGGGGGGACAAGGAAGGGAGGGCAGAAAAGAAAGGATAAGAAGACATAAGTCATCTTTCCCTCCCTGCACCTACTTAAAAAGTTCTTCAGTCAAAGTGTCCCATTCTGCTTGTAAAAGTTAATCAGGTCTTTAACTTCATGCCTGAATATTATTTATGATTATTAATTCTATTTCAAACCGGTTTTAATATGTAAATTAAAGCATCACAGTCGAAGAAAGAACGAGGTGATGGATTTTGCTGACAGTAGTACAATGACTAAATGAATGTAGCTTTTTATTACCATTTTAATAATATATTGAGCAAAACTTCTGAATACATAGTGGATGAGTCAGAGGTTTTATGTAGCAAAAAGCTATCACCTGAAGATAAAGGGCAAGGCTGCACCAGCCAAGTGAATATGTGGCTCTGTCTTGTGCACACATGGACAAGACTCACACTGAGAGCCACAGAATACTCAGAGCTTTCCCTATTAAACTGTCTTTATTCCAACCCATGAGTTTTTCTAACTTTTACCCTTCTAATTCTCTCCCCCATCCCATTGTTGGGGGAGTGTGTGAGCAGGATGTGTGGGGCTTGGCTGCTGCCTGGGGTTAAACCACGACACCTTCCAGCACAATATTGCATAGAATGAAGCATTTTGGTCCACTGTTCTCTAACACCAAGCCCTAGGGCAGAAATATTGCTGCAAAACAATATTACACTGTGTTAACGACACTTGCTTAAGCAGAAATGTAATGATTAGAAATTTTTGTGTCTTTTCAATGTCTAATAAAAAAACAGTCTGTAAAATAAATATTTGTCATATTTTAGCTAGTTAAAAATTATGTAAATAAACCCAATATTTGGTAAAGAATAACTGGAACTGTCTTTTTCTCTTTTCTCTGTCTAACCTGAACCACAGAGGCAAAACCTAAGAAATACATAAGTGCTTAAGCAAAACAGCTATATTTTTCCTAGGATATAAACTTCTATTTTCAAACTGGTCCATATTAGAAGGATCTGGAAGTTTAATTCTCCTTGGGACTTAAGGACCAGACTCCTACCTATAAAGCCACATTTCTGATCTCCTCTAAGTCTGTCTCAAGGGTTATTTTTTGTGTTCATTCCACCTTCCCTTGGTCAGAATGAGTATTTAGCAGGATGAAATATAGTTCTGCAGGAAGGCAAAATATGACAGAAATGCAGGGGGTGACAGTGATAAATGGACCCATTTTGCTATACTGTACTCAGGGTTAGCCAGCACTGCCAAGTGCCTTTAGGATGGTCTGGACTCTGTATTGGGTTCCCTCTGTCACTTAGAAAATAGTTGTGTTGCACACACTCTATGAATTATCTGCCATTGTTTTTCTGCTTTGATTTATTCATCCAATGGTTGGAAAATCTCGAACGATATCGGCATATCTCTTTTCCCAGAGTGTCAACACTTCTCAGTGCCATTTTGCCAGGCATGATTTTGAGTCTCTGTCATGGGTATAGAGTAGTTTTTAATCTAGACATTTGATGAGCATTTTTTGGTTCTTTTCTTATTTCACAGACACAGGATATATCCTTTATGTAGCTTATGTCGACAGTTTCAATTCTATTCCCTCTGCCGCGTTATTTATTTCTGCAGACATCATTTCAATCTTATCTTTTGCAGAGGTCACTGGCCTGATCATTTCTGGCCTGAATCCATTTGCACATGTCTAATAGAGTGCTCATCTTCTGCAAATTCCAGTGGAGAGTCTTCTAAACACAGAGGGCTCAGAAGTGACAATTCTGGTTAGCGAGTCTTGGTTTGGGTTGAAAACACCCGTTTTCTTCAGTTTTGATTGGGATTTCAGCATGGTTCAGTCTGAATACACTATCAGTGAACCAGCAAATTGCATTTTTACAGCTCCCAAAGCAGAGTAAGTACTATGTGAGACAGGTGGAGACAGGTAGGTCCACAATGGACAGACGTGATCCACACTCTTTTTCTTTTGTGCAGAGCAAGCAAAGAGCACAGTGTGTTCAAGTGAGAGAAAATGAATCCTAACAAGAAGACCACAAACTATTCCTATTCAGATCTCTACATCCTGTTTGGGATGTTACAGGGAACGTGTTTATGTGTAGCTAGAATGGTACTTTGCATGTGAATATATATACACACACAAACCCACACTAACACTTCTTACCTGCTTTGTTTGCACATACAGATATAGAATGGTATCTGACAGGAGATTGGAGATTGGTTGGTCTCTTCTCCCAGGCAACAGCAGCAGGACAAGAGGGCACAGACTCAAGCTCTGCCAGGGGAGGGTTAGGTTGGAGATTAGGAAGAGATTTTTTGCAGAGAGAGTGCTCAGGCATTGGAATGTGCTGCCCAGGGAGGTGGTGGATTCCCCATCCCTGGAGGTTTTCAAGCTGAGACTGGATGTGGCACTTAGTGCCATGGGCTAGTGACCACGGGAGGGTTGGACTTGATGATCTTTGAGGTCTTTTCCAACCTGGTTGATTCTATGATTCTATATTTTGACCTTTTCTTTTTTTAAACTTCTGTTGTTCCATTCTGAAATTAACTTGCAGCTGAGACTTTTTTCTCTTTATGTCTTTGGTACTCAGATTAAAATGTTCTCTACTGTGGTATCTGACTAGAAAAAAAAGCAGTTTTCCTCTCGTAACTGCTTGGACAAGATGAGACTAGCAAGTAAATAACTCTCTTGTGATCACCAAGCAACATTCACATTAAAGAAAATCAAATAAAATAAGCTTCTAAGTAAAGTAGAAATGCAAAGATGAGAGAAAAAAAAAAGCATTATGTAAATCTATTTCTTTTTGCAAACGACTTCCATGTGATTCCTAACTCACATTTGAGAAGCACAAGACAGCAGGAAAGCCCATGAGTATACAATAGGGTGACTATTTGCTACTAACTGGAACATTTTGGGTTTAAATGTTTGGATGAAATGTGAAATCTGTGTCTACGTTCACTGAGGAAAAGCTGAAAA
Organism: Acanthisitta chloris; assembly: GCF_000695815.1. Lineage (NCBI taxonomy): Eukaryota > Metazoa > Chordata > Aves > Passeriformes > Acanthisittidae > Acanthisitta > Acanthisitta chloris. The sequence continues at coordinate 8,472 of NW_008690368.1, read as the reverse complement.
AAAAAAAAAAAGGAAACAAGCAGAAAGCCAAAATGCAAATGAACCCTGTGAAGATTAGGCAAAATGAAAATTGAATATAGAAAACCAGGGCTAAACAGCAGGAAAAGAAAATAGGAAGAGGGAAAAGCATAACAGAAGCTCATGTTCATGTGCTCTAATTAAATGTGACAAGTATAACACACTCCAGAATTAAAACACACTCCAGAATTAATTCCTGAGGCTTTGTCTAGATTAGCAAACTAAACAGTGTCAGGGCAAACACTTGAATACTGGCATGGAAATGTTGATACTACCAACTCCATAGCTGTCTCTGCCACAGTTCTGGCTTTGGCCAGAGCAGACTGAGGTTGGGGTGAGTCCGTCCAGGGGCTGCTCCTGCCAGCCCTGCAGGAGAGATGCTCTTGGTTTCTTAGGCTACTCTGAAAATCTTATCCACAAAATACTGTGGAACGCTCATAAAACATCTATAAAATTGGAGTTTCTTTGTGTAGTTCTGTATTCACCTTTGACACACCTTAATGCTGTTTTTACCTGTTTCATTATCCATAAAATAGAGAGATATTTTTTTATCTCCTTTAGATTTTCATAAGACAGAGTATTTTTCCGGTACACCAACAGCCCCAAGGCTGACAGAGCTCCAGAGGTGTTTGGCCAATGCTCTCAGCACAGGGTGTGAGTGTCAGGGATGTCTGTGCAGGGCAGGGGTTGGGCTGGGTGAGCCCCAAGGGTCCCTTCCAGCTCTGGTTATTCTGTCATCACCAAAGATTCTTACTGCATTTATTACGGAGTTAGTTACTCAGGCTAAATGCTGCACTCTATATATTGCAATTACTTCCATGTGTAAAGCTCTTTTGTCATCCTGTTACCACAAACTATTAGGAAATGAGTGGAAGTAAGTTGTGCATGGCACAGCCCAGGAGCTTACACTGACAACAGGTGGATAAAACCAAGCAAAGGCTGAAAATACTTCTGTGCATATTCAGCCAATCTCAGTCTGAATCATTCTAAAGCTGGTAAATCCAACATCTGGGCATGTCTAAAATAGAACAGAGGCAGCATAAATATTATGAAGCAGTTTTTTTCTCTATTTCAAAATAACTTTTCTTGCTAATGGCCAGTGATTACAGGCTCAACCATGTCACTCTTTTAGAGGCAAAATGCCCCTAGGAAATGGAGTAGGGGAGTTTAAAAAAATTGCTGTAGGGCACAGAGATCTCAAGTAGTGGTTAACAGAAAATCTATGTTGGAAGTCATAACTAAAGGAAGTCTTAAGTATATAGAATATAAGCTAAAAAACACTGAGAAAGAGCTCATGAATAGGGGAGAATTGTGGGCTACAGGTCACATATTTGGCTTGCAGACACTGAAGGAAGAGCTGCCTGTTTGTAGTTGTGCTTCCAGCAATATCTCTGATAAAATAACTAGAAACAAGTAAAACTAGTGGGAGGATCATCACATGTTAGTCCAACTCTCAAAGACCTGAAACTAGAGCTGGTCACTGAGCACCAGTGGTGCTTTAGAAGCATGAGAGAGGTATCTTTTTAAGGTCTTTGTACCCATTCTGTGATAGCTCTGAGCCTTAGAAAGAGACCCTGAAGCCCAAATATTCTTCAGTATCTTCATAAGCGAAAGCAGATTTTTGGCCCAATTTAGTTTCTGACTGAAGTGGAGGTTGAACCAATAGATTCCACAGATCTACTCCAACTAAGTGTCCCTATGATCTGATGATTTCATGGTTTTTTATAACCTGACTCCTGGAATGGCTGTGATGTCCTACTTTCATAGGTGTGAATCTCTTTAGCCCAAATATTGAGCAAAGCAGAGTGCAATTACTTAATTTTTCTCCTGTATAGTATTTGTCTTTAAAAATGAAGAAGTCCAAAGGGAAGATACAAATTCTGAAGGAAAGAGAGGTACAAACACCACAGAAGTACAAGAGATGGGACAGCTAATATTGTGCTGAGGACAGGGACATACTGCTTAGATTATTAATCTCTTTAGCCCAAATATTGAGCAAAGCAGAGTGCAATTACTTAATTTTTCTCCTGTATAGTATTTGTCTTTAAAAATGAAGAAGTCCAAAGGGAAGATACAAATTCTGAAGGAAAGAGAGGTACAAACACCACAGAAGTACAAGAGATGGGACAGCTAATATTGTGCTGAGGACAGGGACATACTGCTTAGATTATTTAAATGTGCAGCTGTCAGGAATGATGTCAGTTTGCAGCCTGGCACCAAGGTCACTGAATTCAGGGGTTTTGGTAGCCAACTTTCACTCCTTTTAGACAGGAAAGCAATTCAAATCTGCTTCTTTGAAAACAGAGAAATAGCACAGTCTGCTCTGTGAGGTACTGGGAAAGACTGGAACAGAAATATGCCAGGGAAAATAAGCAGAGTTTGTCTGGAGTGGTGCAGAGAGTGGAGTTACTGATTTGTAGGACTGGATGTCTGCAAATCACACAACCTGAAAGATAACAGAAAGAGGCAAAAAGATACAGAAAACCAAGTGAAAATAAGAACCATGAATGACAGTGGTCCAGAAGGCATAAGACAAAGATTGATACATGTGGTCTAGAAAAAGACTGGAAATGAGGTTGTGAGGGAAGTGAAACCTCCTGGAGTGTTCTCCTTCTGTGCTCAGGATGGCAGAACTGATCCTGCGCTGCAACACTGTCAGGAGGGAAAACTGAGAGAGAGTTTCCAGCTCACTTGTGCCTTCAACGGAATGTTCCACTATGCTCTTCATAAAGCTTAATATGCTTCTCATTATACTCCAATGTAGAACTGAAGAGATGTTTCGTGGAAAATGCATTAAAAATAAGGAAACATTGCATGATGTGGCTTACAGGATTACTGACACACGTCCAACCCTCATTAATTTTATAATCTACCTTTAAGTTGAAAGTCAGGTGAATTCATTTGCTTGAGTTTAAGAAACACTTGGAAATGTTCTCAGGTTTTTAAGATGTCTGTCTAAACTGGAGGAAAAATGGTGGATGTCTAACATACTGGTTTTGATTTACACAAAAAATGGCAAACAAAGCTAATCTGTGTAGGTTCTGGAGAGTGCCAGGCACGGTGGCACACACTGCAGTAGTCATGTGTGTCATAGAAACCAAGAATCATAGAATCATCAAGGTTGGAGGAGACCTTGAAGACCATCAAGTCCAACCATGAACCTGTCACTGCTGGAACCACTAAACCCTAACCCAGATCCTGCAGTGCCACATCAGACACCTCTGAAACACCTCCAGGGATGGTGACTGCACCACCTCCCTGGGCAATATCCCAGTGCTGAACACCACAACAGGGAAAACATTCCAACCCTTAAATCCTCTGATTCTGTGATTCTTTCTTCACCAATCCTAGTACAGGAAGATTTGGACTTCAAGGTAGGTATTTACATTATCTTCTCAAAAGGAAGGGAACTGTATCAACAGCATCTCTAAAAACGTAGCTTTGAAGTATTCCCTGCAGACCTTGAAATGCAGTGCACACTCTCAGGCTTCATGGCAAAATAAATATTGGCTGGAATCCAAGTTAACTAACTTAAGCACCTTACTTGGCAACTCTATTAACAGTCATTTCATCTCATTTTTGCCATCAAAAGATTGTGCTGTTACCTGGAGTTCTCACACTTTGAGTACAGACAAAAAGATAACCTTGAGAAGGCTAATTATTTTCCATATCTTACATTCAGCATTGGATGAATCTGATTGCCTAGCACTACCTGTGATCATAGCTTTTCATAGCTAAAAATTCACCTCTGAAGCACAGATTTTTTTCCCCTCTTACACAGCACCTTGAGAAGCCTCTGACTCCTGTTCTTACAGTGTCATCTGGAAACAAGAGGAAATGTTAGACCCTGCACAGTCACATAGCAAGAGGTGGTTCTGACAGAACTTGCAGTTCAAACAGGCAACACCAAGAAAAATACAGAAAGGAATAAAACTCCTCAGTTAGTTGAGCATGGCAAGGGACAAAATTCAGAGAAGGGCAACAAGAAAGTCCAAAAGTTACAGAACAGATTCTATACAAAGGATGACTAGATAGCAAAGGTTGTTTCAATCTGGGAAAGACTTATCTGTGGGCAAAGACTTGGATTCTGAGTAGCAAGGATAGATGAATGGGGCATTATTGCTTTCAAAGAGAAACAGGGTCATTTCATGGAAGAAAAATCACTGAAACAAATGTAAATGCAAGGACAATAGACATGGATTAGAAAACCCCAGAAATTTGCTTTGAGGAAACATAATTTGTTCCTGCTAGCTGTCTCAGAAGAGCCACCCCCAGACACAGGTTCCTCTGCTCAAAAATACTCTGAGTATTCACATGTTCTTCCTCCCTAACCTGCATTGCATGCAGAGGGGAGAACTTCCAATGTTTAGCTTGGGGAAGGAAAAGAAGCACAAAGGGATGTGCAATTCCACACAGCCTCAGCTTGCAAAGTTAGTTCCTAATAATTAAATTTTTTCCAAGCCTAAAAACCAAATGTAATCCAACTTGGGCATGAATTACAGGATCACTCACCCTGATTTGAACATGCACCTCAGTGAGTTTGCAGACATCACTTAAGGGTTGAGCTGCTGGAGAACAGGAATGCTCTCCAGAGGGATGTGACAGGCTGGATCAGTGTGCTGAGCCAATGGTGTGAGGTTCAATAAGGTGAAGTTCTAGGTCCTGCACTTCTAGGTGATGAACAAATCCAATGGACCCCTGGCTTGTATCACAAATAAAGCAGCCAGGAGGATTAGGAAAGTGATTGTCCCCCTGTACTCAGCACTGGTGAGGCCACAGTTCAAATACTGTGTTCAGCTTCAGGAAAGACATTGAAGCAATAGAACATGTCCAGAGAAGGGCAAGAGAGTTGGTGAAGGGTCTAGAGTGTGAGGCCTGTAAGGAGCAGCTGAGGGAGCTGAGGGTGTTTGCTCTGGAGGAAAAGGAGGCTCATGGAAGTTTTTACTGCTCTCTACAACTGCCTGAAAGGAGGTTGCAGCAAGGTGAGGGTCAACTGCCTCTCCCAGGCAACTAGTGACAGGACAGGAGGAAATAGCCTCAAACTGTGTAGGGGAGGTTCAGGCTGGACATCAGGAAGAATTTCTTCACTGAAAAACATTAAGCTGCCCAGGAAGATGATGGATTAGCCATCCCTGGAAGTGTTTGAGAAGTGACCAGACGTGACACTCCAGTGGTATGGTTTAGTTGGCAGGTGGTGTTTGATCAAAGGTTGGACTCAATGACCTTGGAGATCATTTCCAGCCTTAATGACTCTATGATTCTGTGAGAACACTGTAGGACACTATCTCACCAGGTGCACCTGGAGAAGGAAAACATAGGCACATGACATTAACTCTTGGATAATTCCTGATCCTGGAGCTGTAAGTGAATGTTTTCCAGGAATCAGCATTCCTCAGCTTAGCTCATATTTTTGGTAGAAAGCCCAAACAGAAAGAAACTTCTGCCATGTGTGTCTCATGTCAAGACTGCTTTGTGCAGGGGAAGTGAAATCTGTCACAACCCATGCTTAGACTGTCTGTAGGGTGCAGACTCTGGAGAACAGCATTGTTCATTCTGAGTACTCGTTTCCTGGCTAGGAAATCTATTGGCATCATTCCAGACTGAGCCTGAGAGCAAAGGGATGCACTGAGGGGAATTGGTGACAAGGTAGCAAACCAAGCTCCTTTGAGGGGCTGTTCTTTTTAGTTGTAGAATAATTACCATTTAAAAAAATATAGCACAATAGACCACTCGTGTTTACAATGTTTTAGAGCAAAATGAATTGAGAATAAAACTAATGAAAGTAAAAATGGGTTGGAAGACAAAACGTAGCATTAAACTAATGTAATGTTATTATGAAATGCAGTGTTACTATGTATACATGATGTAGTGGTTACAGACTAATATAGAATCACAGAATCATAGAATTAATATAGGCTATCAATATAATTTAGATTAAAATCAGGACACAGTGTGCCAATCCAGCTAAAAAAGAAGGTAAAAAATCAACCAAAGAAAGAGAAAGAAACCTCCACAAAGGTAAAAGGTTGCAAAAGGCAATGAAGTCTAATGAGATTATTCACAGTAAACATATTTGGTAATGCACTACTTTCCCTAAATCAATCTTTACAGCAGGCAGTGATTATCAAATTAATACTGTGCACACTCCCTACTACTTTGTGGGTTTAATATTGTTAACTGAAGCCAAACCAATTAGTCTACAGTGTCTCTCAGATATCACTAGATTAGACATAGTTTCCTGGTACTGAAATACGTAGGAAGTCTATGCTGTACACAAAAGTCTTTTGCTTGGCTTTGTGAAAAGTGATGAGATGAACAGTGTCTTTTTAATTTGGACTCTGAAAATAGAATCTTCATGAATGGCTTCTTTGTTGGGCACTTCTTTTGGCTGGTGCTGTTGTTGTATGGGGGTTGTTCCTTTTGAATGTACATTGGGTTAATGAGCCAACATAGCTTGGAGACACAAAGAGTCTGAAAGTGGCTGTAGGCAATTTCTGCTTTGTGTTTTCCCATTTTTCTTGGGTTTTGTTTGTTCTGTTTTATGTTGTGGTTTTGTTTTTTTTTTTAAAAGACTGAGCAATGCTACAGACTAATGTTTTCTGGCAGTCAGCTAATGAGTTGAAACTTCACTGAGATAGAAGGCACACACAATGGAAATGTGTGAAAAATCGAAATGACAAAGTTGTTAAGGTAACTCTGTCTTGGTTATTTATTTGGGAAGCTTATTATAATGCAGTGAAACGAAAACTTAATAAACATACCTAGCCATTATGAAGGAAAGGAAAAAAAGACATCTTATTTAGCTGCAAGATGCTCAGATTTGCTGTCGCTGTCTGGTAATGGAAATGAAGCAAGTGACAAACAGTACCCAACTGCCCCATCTGAGTAGCCCACGCCAATGCAGAACATTAAAAAGTAATTTTGAAGAACTTTTCTTTTCGCATTAACTTTGTAAAACCAGCTGACTTGGGGATTTTGCAAATGAGAAAGTAAATTAAAAAGTTCTGTCCATTGAGAGCATGGGCAGAATGCTAACAGGGCTTTGCAATTACTGCCATGATGTGCTCTCAGTGCAGTGTTTTTGCTTACTTAAGTACATAAGTTCATGCTTGACAACAAAGAGACTGGGTAAAAAGAGTGACAGGGGCAAAATCACCTCCTGGTCCTGCTGACCACACTGTTCCTGACCCAGCCCAGGATGGCATTGGCCTTCTTGGCCACCTGATCTCAACATCTAGGGTTAAATTGTGCATCAGTCCCAAGAGAAGATAATAGGGTTGATTAGCATCTGAACTATCATTTTCAAGAAAAAAATGTGAACTCTGAATCTGTTATAGAGAACTGAAACATCTTTAAGATCAGTTCCACAAAACCCACATGAAACATCATTGCTGTTATAAGATTGCTTAATTTCCTCCACTTTGGTTGTCAAAGGAGCCTGAAAAAGTAGCTCAAACACAGCAGTGTGGTCCCGTGACTTAGCCAACAGTGCAGACATATGACTAGATCTGACTCGTGGCTGATATTTCCTTACAGGCAGGAAAAAGAGATGACTATTCTGTCTGTATGGATACACAGATAGCCTCATTTGTTACAAATTACATCTATTTCTTTAGCATTTGAATGAGACTTTCAAAAACTTTGCTAAAGCGAAATCATAGAATTATGGAATTAGAATTTGCAGCATTTTATAAATCACATTTCTTTCTCTTTGCACATTCACACTTCCTGGAGAGTGGCAGTTTGGGCTTGAATCGAGTTCAGTCATATTTTCTGACTAATTTGCTTTGTATTTTTACTTTCAGAATGTTTGACAAATACATATGGCTGTGATTCACTCGTTTTATGGTGCTGGTCAAATAACTCGTGTGTGTACTTATCCATAATTCATTCCAAGGATTGGATGAAATATTTCAAATAATATATTCTATGAATAATATTCCCTGCAAATTTATATGACAGAGGTGATAGATTGTTTATCAAAATGCTTCCACCATTCTCCACTCCTGAAAATGCAGCCCAACAAATTGTGAATATATTTAGAATAGACTATGCAAGTAATTTTCCATGTTCTTATTCCAGTTTTTATGGAAAATCCACTATGGTTCCTTTTGCCTCTGTAATGACTGACCCAAAGTTCAATGATATCTCAAACTGTTCTTCCATTACTTCATCACTACTTGGATCAGTGGCTTAGCTCAGACAGAGGCTGCTCTACCTCTCACCAGTGCATGTCTCACCCCATTATCCATTCCTAAGTTACATGCGTATTTGAAATCAAAGTGGAGCATGTCAGCTGAAAACCAGTGTGTAATTGGGAGTTTTTAAAATAAATTTGCATTTATTAAAAGAATAGTGAATTAACCAGCAATTAGAGCACTTATTTCCAAACTTCTAGGATCCCAGAGAACCTGGGAATTGTTTCACTTCTTAAATTCATAGAATCATAGAATT